>NW_025893470.1:200024-254022 GCF_002878395.1 Capsicum annuum
ATACTAACGGAAACCCAATATGGAGCTATTATTCAAGAGATCATCAAATGATCTCTTGAATAATAGCTCCATATTGGGTTTCCGTTAGTATAGTTATTTGCTAGTTCTTGAATGATCGTAGCTAGTCCAATAAGTCGTTTATTTGCATAAAAATCTGGTATCTCAATTCTGGATATCTCCGGTTGTTGTGCAATATCTTCTGGTATAATCATATCTCTAGTTAATCCTATCTTTACAACTTGTATAACTGGTTTTATTTCATCATATAATATCTATGCCGGTGCGGTATAACACTTTATATAAAATAAATTTCCTTTTGTTATTCTTTTGTAGGAACATCATCAACAACAACTAAACTAACACCTATAGAATTATTAAAAAAATATAAAACAGCTATAAAAGATGAATTTGGTAGTACAACAACAATCGAAGAAGAACAAGACGAAGAAAAAGATACAAATAGAAATTTAATGTTAAAATTAGCAATATGTAATATGTGTTATATAGATGAATATACTTGCGCATTTAAAGAATATTATTACAAAGGAGAATATAGTATAGAAGAAAGCAAAGAAATAAGAAAATTATATTTTAATAAATTACCCGAGCCATTTAGTTCGTAAATAATAAAAAGTTGGGAAGAAGCAAAAATAGTAGATACGTTAGGAGAAAGAATAAAATATTTACAACAATGGTATAGAAACCTATGTGAAAAATATAGAGAAGAATTAAAAATGGAAAAAACATTAATGAGAAATTTAGCATGTTGCAAAAATAAAATAGCACCCCAATTTGGATGCGAGGAAAGATATTATAAGAAAAGAAAAAGACATACGAAATATAAAAAATATAAAAAATCAAAATATAAATATAAGGCCAAAAAAAACTCAACCAACTAAAAATCAGCCACAAAACATGTCCAAATCACAAGGCCAATTTCGGATCTAGCTCAAGAAGCTTCAAAATACCATAGCCATAGTGGATCTTAGCTCAAACTCAATCAAACTTTACTCTAAAAGTAGATCTAAACTCCCTAGGTACTAGAGTACAAGGATATAGTACAAGAAACTTCAAAGCCAAAGTAAAAATATGAAGATCTAAGATTATAAGTTCAGATCTACAACAACACAAGACTAGACACCATGTTTTGTGATTTTTCTTTGGATTTGATTATTTTTTGTTGAGATTTTCTTAATAAGGACACTAAAACCAAGGATTAGAGTTGTGGGAACAACCCTAATCAAGGATATGATACCAAATGATAGCCTAAAGGACTATCAACACACGAAAATGGACACTACAGGCAAAAATCAGCAACCACACAAAGGAAAAAAAACACACTTAGAAGAAAATAGAAGAAGAAGAAATGCATAAAGTAAAGATAGATAGAAAGAATTACTCATACCAAGTGATTAACAAAATATGGTGTATCAAACCATCAATCACACCTCACCAATAGAAGATCAAACCTTCCTCTTACGTGGACCAAAGGACTCAAAATTCCTCAAGTTCACCTTTCTTGCAAAATTACCAACTACAAGTGAAAAGCAATTCAATTGAATTCAATGTACAAAGTTTCGGATTCTACACTATAACTAGAGGAGTAAAACTACAACTATGTGTACTATCCAAATTCATTAAAAACTAATGATAATGGAAGATAAAATGTCTATTTATAGTATTACATAGTAAATGTCAAAAACACCCTTAAAGAGGGAGGGAGTTGGGGTGACTTTTGAGTGTTACTTTGGAGTGAAAAATTTCTTCAATGCCCTTCACTTGAGGCACATCTTAAGTGTATAAGTCATCCTCCTTTTCTTCTCTTGAACAAGGCTTCAAAATTCTCTAACTACTAGCCAATTCAAAAACTTGGCCCTTTGAGAAGTCCTTGTAATCCATAAGCACTTTAGGCTTGTATCAGATCTTCAACAATAGATAGCACCAAGGTGTGTTTCCCTCACCAAGACACACACCACAAATGAACACAACACCCCACTCTTAGGTGGACTAAGGGAATTCACACTCCTCAATAACACCTTTCTTGCCAATTGATCAACATAAGTGAAATCCATCAAATGTATTAATCTCTCTAGTTTTATCTACACTACACTAAGCTAAAGGAAACTATGAACTACAACTACACTAAGAGTAATATTCAATTCCAATTCATCAAAGTCTAATTAAAAGAGAAGCTAATTTGTCTATTTATACTACTACATAATAAATGTCAAAAATACCCTTAATGAATGATGGAATTGGGGCGACTCTTGAGTGTGACTTTAGTGTGTAAAATATCTTCTATACCTTTCACTTGAGGTGCCTCTTTAGTGTAAAAGTTCTTCTCCTACCCTCTCTTGAAAAAGGCTTCAAAAACTGCTCTAAAAGGCCTTCAGTCACTTATCAATTCAAAAACTTGAACCTTTGATAATGCCTTGTACTCTTTTGTGATCCTTAGGCTTGTATCATCCTCTCCAACATGAAAGGAATTTATCCTCCAATTCATATCTTGAAAAAACAAAGAGAGAGCAAAAAAAGCACATAATTCTCTTGGTAGGAGGGTTAGTATTAGTACCACTCTCATATAATCAATCCATGGTTGCTCACACTTAACATACACCCACATATCCTTGGTATTCAATATGAGAAGCTTAGCATAAAGGATACCAAAGAAGTGAATAGTATCAAAATTAACAGATAATGATCATGAGCCAAAACTACACCTCCCACACCATACAAGTACACCGGGATCAAATGGAAATAGTAGACTAGGTTCTAAACCAAGAGGAGCCATTCCTTTCACTATTATATCAAGCCAAAGTGGTACATATTTTAAATACAACTAATAATCCTTTGTTATGATCATGAAATACTTACTACAAGCATCACAAAGGACATGGTTAAGAGAGAAAGCAAGGAAAAAGGAATGCAATTAGAAACAAAACCTCCCCCACACTAATAATATACTGAAATCAAATGGAAGAAAGAGATAAGGATCTAAGCCGAGGTTAGTCATTCCTTTAACTAGAGAATCAAACCCACAATCACCCAATGTATTTCTCACAACTTTTACATATACATGGTTACTATGAACAAGACTAATATCATGAATTTCATCATACAAGTTCAAAGGACCATACTCAATCTAGATCAACATTACAAGCATCCACACCTACTTGAGAGATTTCAAGCATATCGTTCACATATTCAAGTAGTGAGTTATTCTTAGGATCACATTGATCATTATAAACAACAAGAGAACTACAAAGAAAAGAGTAACATACTTCTACACTTTGTAAACCTTAATTCACATCACCTTGGCTACAAATAGCCACATCACAATATTTTAAACTTAAGGGAGTGTAGTGTGTACCAATTTCACCTTGATTTGTACAAGAGCAGCCCACTTGTTTTTCACAATTGCCAACTAGTATGTGAATACTATTATAGCTTGGTAAGGGAACCTTATTAAAGTTATAAGTGCTAGTACTAGGTGGACACAAATTATTCTTATGAAAAAAACTTATTTTGTCATCTAATGGATCAACTAATGCTTGCATACTCACAACAAGAGTTTGGTCCTTATGCAACCTAACATCACCAAGAGTATCACAAAAGGAAGATTCATACACTTCTTCACTAAGAAAATCCAAAACTACACCACTTTGGCCATTACTAGCCACATCACAGTAGAAGATAGCTTTGTTACATTGTAGATCATGAGAAGTGTGTTCTTCACTTGTGTTTGAATTATGGAAGCCTTCATTCTCCATATTGCAAGGGATTATGTCAAGGTTTCCTTTTGGTTTTACTTCTTCATCACTTATCCCAAAATTGGGAGTTTCGGCCAAGGGATTAAAGGGAACTTCCTTGGGCTTCTCCTTGGGACATCTAGGGTCTTGAACCTGCATACGAGAAGATAATTTACTAGGAATAATTATAGTATTTAGGTTAGTGAGTAATAAGGATTATTTGTGGACAAGAACCATAATCAATTGTGACTTTTCCCTTCCAACTTCATCTATTCAAGCCTTGCGTTCCCCTACTCTTGTCCTCTTTTCTTCTCTTCTTATAATATCCCACCACTAAGTTTCTCACCATCTTGTGGCTTGACTTCATTCCCTTTGGATTCGAACTTGTGGAGAGGATGCATTGGATTATGTGAAGTGTAGGGTCTTTGGACTTATGATTATGAGGTGGTATTTGAGTTTATGGAGGTTTTGGAGGACATAGTCTATCAACCCCTGTGTTAATTCTAATTATTTCACCCCTCATGGATCTTATGTCACCACTCATGGATCTCAAGTCTCCTTTTATAATGTTAAAATCACCCCTTAAGTCTCGAGAAAGGGCATCAATCAGAGCTATCAAGGCTCTCAAAATATCATTACCCAAGGGTTGGGATGTGGTACCCTCGGATTCCATCTCAATTATACCTAACAAAAGCAAAAAAATAGGAAAGAGGAAAACGTACTAAACAAACAAACACATTTGTTCAAAAGCATCACCATACTCAGACTCAGATCTCACCTCACACTTGGTCTCACAAATGTTGAAAACTTGACAATACTTGGCAAGTGAATTGAGTGGTGAATATTCCTTTGTCCAGAATTGATTTTTGTTTGATAAGACTCAAATAAAATGATGCACGGACTTGAACTAACAAACTACTAAGAATTAAAAATGAGAAAAGGCACACAAAAACTGAAGACATAAAATAAATGAACTCTAGACTAATTACCAACCTAGTAGGTACTTACTAGTTTGTCAATTAGTGATGGAATTTAACATACAAGAAACTAGAATAAAAAAATTAGGAACTTGGAAATCTACTTAGGAACTCAATTTGGCCGATTATACTTGATATGTGGCACTCTTTGATTGGATGTGGTTTTCAAAATTTTCATTCCCAATTTTTCTTCATGTCTCGGCCTACACTTAAGGAGAGAAGACAAAAATGCTTTGGGAGGGAAAAACAACAAGTTTGGAGCTCTATTGAAGCTCGAATTTGAATTCAAAATATTGGTCCCCCCCTTTGTACTTGAATTGTACTGGATTTGTACTTGGTTGTCTCCTTTTTTTCTTGATTCTTATGGATGACAATGAATATGCAAAGGAATATTCTTATACAAACACCAAGTACACTCTCTTTCCTCTCCTTTTTGGATCAAACACCTTCCTTGAGCATTCTTCTTCAACAAGATTAGATGAATATAGAAGAACAAGATGAATTGATATCCTAAAGACTATCAATCAATGAAAATTACATTAGGATACACAAATCAGGAAGCACACAAAAAGAAAAACAACACACTAGAAGGAGATAAAGAAGAATAATTACATAAATATAAATATATAAGAGAGACCCTTACTACTACTAAGTGATTAACAAAATGAGATGTAACAAATCTCCAATTACACCTCTCTAATGGAAGCTCAAACCATTCTCTTAGGTGATCCAAAGAACTCTCACTTCCTCAAGAACACCTTTCTTGCCACAATGCCAAATACAAGTAAATACCACTTTCAAATGCATTCAAGGCTTCAAAGTTTTGGTTTTAGGCAAACACTAGAAGACTACGACTACAATCTAAGAGTAATATTCAATGTCACTCAAAATGTAATGAGAACAGTGAAAAAATTGTTTATTTATACTATTACATGCCAAATGAAAAAACTACCCTTAATGAACTAAAGAGAAAGGGGCGCCCCTTGTAATACATTAGAAACTACGGAAGGCATATTACACAGTCCAAATCAGTCTACAATCTTAAGGATCCGAGGACCAAGATGGAGACCACTCTCGAATTCACAATCAACAAGAAGAATACAATATACAATGGTATATATAACACAAAAACAGCCACAAAATGTGATGAACAAGATGAATAATAATAGTGCAAGTTTCGGATTCAATAAAGTACCCAAAACAGTCCACAACACAAGATAACAACAACAATAGTAAAAGATAGATAATGAGAATAATATTACTACAAGATTAAGAACAAAAAAGTGTATTAAAATCATAAACCCCTAATGAATGTAGTAATCAAAACCACACACTTATGGTGACTATCAATGGAATCAATTTACCTCAAGATCCACCGTTTCCAAAGAAAGATCAATACTAGCTTTTCCAAGCCCTAACTAAGACTTCACTAATGTGTTCTACTCTCAAGAGAGAGGATTTTTACTATTTCAATCTTTCATCTTTTTAAAAGTAATGAAAATATGACAAAAGGGGACTATTTATAATAAATTACAAATGAAGACAAAAAGACCACTTTACCCTTAATGAGAAGGGCTGCCACGGTATGAAAATAAACCATGTGTAATGTCTAAAATATCCTTAATGAGGGGCAGCCAAGGTGAGTTATAACATGAATGAATGGCACCTCTTTAATCCTCTCAATAATTTAGTATGGTTCATACTTCAAGGCTTGTTCTCAGGTCAGCATCAATGTAAGCAACTAAGAAACCTTCCATACATGTGATTGCTTTAATTCATGCTCAAAATGGGTCCTCCATGCATGTTCTCAGATCCTTGAGGTGAACAAGTCTTGAGCCTCTATGTTTCAGCCTCCAAAGATGTCATCAAATGATAAGTTGGCCATTTGTCCTGAATTATCCAACCCTTCTTGCAAAGGATTCAACCTCAAATCCAAACCTTGCAAAAATAAAGAGAGGAAAAACAAATACAAACTCCTCATGGAATGAGGATTAGGGTTAGCATAACAAATTATCTTAGCATGCCAAGTTTGATCATATTTATAATATAACCAAGGATCCTTTGCATTCAATATTAAAATCCCAATAAAAGGTACATAAGGTTTGGTTACAGGAATTAACAAGAGTGACACTCTTCTTGTCATAGACACCAAGCAAAAATTTGGGTGCACCATCATCACTATTTCCATAATTGTCACTAGGGTTAAATGGGAATAGTCTCCATAAACAGGGGTCTAGACAACACTCCCCTTTCCCGAGGTCTCCACCCAAACTAAATAGCATAATCTTTATAAAAGCATATATATTATCCAAAGTAAATAGAGAGTAGAGGAAAGTATCACTCTAGTCGACTTCTTCTAAGGTGCCATAATGTGTGTACTCACTACTAGTTTTCCAATCATCACTATGAGTACTCTCAACAATAGTCACACAAAGTAGTAGAAGGAGTAACTTTCAAGACTAAACATTCGTTACCCTTAAGAGTACTCTCATCTTCCAAGAAGAGAATTCCATCTTTAGGAGGAATGTTGTCACACCATAGTGGGTTAACATATAGGCTATAGCCTCCAAGGAAAGCTATACAATATTTGTCACCACTAGGCTCATTCGAATTCTTTAAATCATCTTCAAACAAGACATTATATAAAAATAGAGCATGATCTATTTCTCGGGAAGATTCAATACAAACACGGTCATCACTTTCTAAAAGATTAATATCATATTTCAAAGAAATTGAAAGCATAAGATTGTCCTACGAATGGCTCTCAGGTTCACTTCCATTTTTGTGACCAATATTTTCAAGTCCTTCACTCACTTGAGTGGTGGAAAATTTTCACAAATTAGTTGTCAACAAAAATTACACAAGATAATATACTTTCATTCAACATATAGGCTTTAACACTAGGTGGACATAAATTGATCTTACAAGAAGAGTCGATTCGATCATCAATAGAATCAACTAGTGTATCTATACTCACAATATGAAATCATCATCAAGTGGCAAAGAATTAATAGACTCACATATAGGCAAGCTACAACTCACACTTAATGGGCTACTAGCCACACAATTATCATTCACACGCATAAAAAGGTAAGAGTTAGCTATTTTACCTTGAAGTCCTTGAGTAGATTCTTCTTTTTCATGGTGTGAAAATCCTCCACAAGCTAGAGCAACAACTTCCTTTCAGCATTGTTCGCCTTTGCTTGCCATCTTGGTACCTACACAAATGCACTTACAAATAGAAGAACAACTAATGCCCCCTTACTTTACTCCACAGAACCTCTCCTTTTTCCACTCTTGGATTACCACCTTCCACTCTATTTCTGCTCTTATTATTTTGTCCCTCATAATAATATTGATTGGAGTAGGTAGGTATTTCACTTCACGGCTTGGGCAGAAAGTAAGTCATGAGTCGATTCCCCCATTGGTCTCTAAAAATATTAGGATAATTTTGCACTTTAGGAACTTGATGTCGTGCAAACCAATCGGCACCTAAGTATACATGACTGTAGGATAAGGGAAGAATATCTTACCATACCTCCTCATGGTATTTATATTGGGAGAAGACAACTTTTACCCTCTCGGTAACCTTGAACCTATCTAAGAAGTATGGAACAAGTAAAGGCTAGCAAACCAACCCAAAGTAGTCAACCAGGGATGCACCGATGTATTTTCTCTAGTACCTATCATTTAAAATAATGAGGCAGCCCGGTATCCCACAAATGGTCACCTTTTCGAAGTGTACACTCTGTCTCAGATCAACATTGTCAAGCATATGAGTACCCCTCCATTTTGGAGATGCGTACCTTCTTCTTCTCATTGTACAACCTCTAATATAGCTAGTATAAACAATCACACTATATTGACCTTGATAAGAAGTACTACAAGGTAGAGAATATGAATTTTCTCACTCCTCACATGTACTCTCATCAAAGATCTCACAAACTTTAAGAATGAATGGTTTATATCTAACACCAAATCTAGGTTCAGAGTGAGAATTGTAAGACTCTTCACATAAACCAATGTTATCATAAGATCCATCACGAGGCCCTACATCATCTCAAAAGTTACCATATGTACTAGGTAATTCATTCACCTCATTTTCTCCATCAAAATAGTAACTTTCAAATCTACCCAAGTTTTGATCATGGCTATTTTCATAGCCTCCGCAATCTTCCTCAACTTCATAGCCATAAAAACCCTCACTATAATTATAGTCTCCTATATTGTAGCCACAATAATCCTTGGATATCGAAGATATGTTCCCCTTATATCACCTTTGTACCTACACAATGAACAAATAAGATTAGTAGTAAAATCTTCTCATCAACACTCGTATAAACTCACCTTTGTAATTATCACAATTGAAGCGGCGGATATCAAAAGTTGCTTATACTCTGGTAGTCAATAGGATGTCAATTTTACTTGGAGGCTAGAATGGATTCTTGTTTGATCGACTCAGGATACAAAATAGAAAAATTCTACTTACAAACATGAAACAAAAAGTTATGATGAATTAAAAATGAGAAAAGCACACAAATAATGAAGACACAAAAGAAACAGATTCAATAATTAATCTACAACTAAGTAGGTGATTACTAGTTATTATTAATTCTAGAATCAAGTAATTAAACTAATAAAACAATAAAATTAAACTAAGAAATCTAAAATTTGAGCTTAAATATATAGGTAAATAGTAAAACATGATGATGTGGCAGTTTAGTGATGTGGCAATTTGGTGATGTGGTAGTTTGAAATTTTGTTTGGTCAAATTTTAATTTGGAAGATAAAAAATTGCTTTGGGAGGAAATAAAGACTTGGATTCGTTTTTGAATATTGAAAAACTATTTGAATTTGTATTGGTCCCCACCATTAAATTTTCCTTCACCTTTCCCTTGAAATAGGCTTCTTGAAAGTCTTTATCCCCTGATTCAGGTAACAAGACTTTTAAAACCTTTCTTGTCCCTTTCTTCTTTTCTATGTATTGTAATCTGTTTCAAGACAAAGAAAGACCACACTTCGTTCTTCTTCTTTTTGGATCAAACAACCATTTTTTAAATGTTCTTTGTGACACCCCGTACATTGCATGTACTTTCCCTATTTATAGGTAACTTGGTATAGCCTTGTGGTATAGGTAATAAATGAGATTTATTATGCAAGTATTAATGGTGGAGATAAAATTATAAATGTTGTCAGTACGTTTTTATGTGACATGATCAAGTTAATATTGGTACAACTATTTAAACTTGGGATTGTAAGCTGGTATTTGGATCTAAAGCTTAAAGTGACAAAGTGTGTGCAATTTGAAAGTTAGATTAAAGGAATTAGGAGATGGAAATGGAATGAAAACTTGAGGTGCTTGCTTAAGTTAATTAAGATAGTAAGAGAGTCACTTACTTAAGCTTTTTAGACCAAATTAATGAACCAATGGATATCGACCAGATTTGGGCCTAAACTAATGCACTTATTTAGGCCTAATTGAAGAAAAAAAGAAGTGTTCAATGGATATCGACTAGATTTGGGCCTATACTAATGTACTTATTTGGGCCAAATTGAAGAAAAGAAGAAGAAAATGGAAAAATGGCCCAACACTTAAATCTGCCAAAGTCCCAAGTTAATAGAGCCTAAAATAAGAATTTAAGCAAGTAGGTCCATCACCTTCTTTAAAATTTTGAGCATCTTGAACCCTTAAGTAGATGCATGACCTACTTGACTAATTTGTGGTTGGAAATGAGGTCAATATCCGGGGTAGCTGGCCATTTTTCTCATTTTAACCACAGTATTTCCTTTTAAATTTCAGCTTTCTCCCTTTATTAAAAAGGATAACAACAGTAGCCCTAAAATTTCTTCTAGGGTTCCTGAAGAGACCCTTATCTTTCCAAGCTAAGGTAAGTGAAAACACTCAAGTTTTAGCTTAATTATCTCATGGAATATAAGGAAAAAATGCTATATGTGTCTAATTATAAATACATGGAAAAATATAGAACAACTACTTGCTCACTTTTTTTTGTTATTAAGAGATCTCTTTTCTTCTTTGGTTTAAAGTGTGAAAGAAAGTCAAAGTTGAAGTTCTTGAGGAGTTAAAATTTAAATATAAGTTGCAGAATTAAGGTAAGGTGACTGCTCCATTTAGTTTCCTTATATATCAATTTCAGAGAGAATTATGAATATGTTGTTATTGAGAACTCAAGAGATGATGAGTTCAATAAGTGATTGGTACCATAAAAGGGATTTAGGAGTGTTTTATGGACTGTTTTGTATGTATATGTTATGGGATACCAGGTTGATGCTGCAGAAAGGTGTGATTAGTTTGTAATGAAATATAGAAGAAATGTGTAGCGGTATACCACCTAACTAATTATTTTATTTGTTTACTGCCCAATATATTTTGCGTATTATTTGGAATGTGTAATGAAGTCAAGTTGGATTTGGTGAACCTTATAAGGACATGTATGGTATGTTGGTGTAATTGGAAGAGAAAAGGGTTAAAATAACACTATAAATTTATAGATTAAGAGCTTACTACCAGTTTATTGTTTTGGTGAAGTTAAATAGACCAAATATGTCGGTTGGTTGCTAATATTAGTTTACCTTATTTTATATTATATATAAGTAGTCTGAATGGTGAGAAGTCAAGTTTCGTTAGCTTTGGAGTTATATAATCAAGAATGTAAGGCATACTCTATTTTGCACTCTTTGGCATAAAATCAGACATTTTGTCCATCAAGTAAGTTTCCAAGGTTAGCCTATAACAAGTGTTACATAATTGCAGTGTATTATATCCCATGTAGTCAATGACCTTGTTTCCACTCTTTAACATGTTAAAACACCTCAATACATGCTTATTATTAAACCTTCTCATCTATTTTGTCTAGAGAATTTCAGGAGTTCTTTTTTCACTCAAATAAGACCCATGTGTTATTTTTAGCTCGTAAACACTTCATTTGTGTCCCAACATCTCCCTACCTCATTATTGTTGTATTAAGTTCCCATTCATATGTGTCTTATTTGTAGATTATTGTTTCAAGGTACCATAATATTATTACCACCAAAGTAACAATCTCAAAGGTTAAACAAACTAAGTAATGCAAATCTGTAAAATGAGTGGTAGCTCAGGGGCATAAGACTAGCATGGTCCAATCTCCAAACCTTTATATGTGGGTAGCATCTCAAAGAAATAAGCCTATCATAAGCTAATCTCAACATTTATTAGTCGGTGGCTGCTCAAGGGCATAAGCCTAGCAAGGGTCGATCTCGATTTATCTATTTACCACTGATCAACTGGTCATTTGTATTATATGACTTTCAAAGATTATGAAGTAAGAAAGGTAAAATGAAAAAACAAATTTAATTTAACTTATCTTACAAATATATAAAGGTGGTCTACTTGCACTATTTATTCACTGGTATTTGATTTCTATTGGGCTCTTATATCTAATGTTGCTACCTTCAGCCTTACATATTTAGTACATATTTTTGTACTGACGTCCCTCATGGGGGACCTATATTTCATACTATAGGCACAGGTGCTTCAGTTAGTATACCTCGCTAGTAGAATAACAGGTTATTCAGTGACTATTGGTGAGCTCCAGGTTGATTCGGGGCTTTCTGAATTTGATCCATATGTTTTGGTATTGTGCAGTAGTAAAGAGTAGGGCGGGGGTTTTTCCTGACCCTAACTAAGTCTATGTATCTTATAGAGGCTTTGTAAACTAATGTAAAGGTAAATATGGTAGTGTCTTATCTTTTAGATATGTTGGCCCCAATGGCTAAGTGTTGTATATATAATTTTGTGCTTGCCAATGTAGATATTCTCATCGATGCATAATATCATGTTTGTCAGAACCTTTTGTTGTCATAGTTACATGCATGAGAAGTACAAGGTTATGGATTAGTTTTCTCAGGCCTTTACCATTCTATGTGCCTTTCATCCCCAATAGGATTTGAGGCGTGACATAAGTGGTATCAGAGCAAGTCTTCCTAGAGAGTCTACAAAATCGTATTTACATAGAGTTTTTCTTATAGGTGAGTTATGCAACACATCTTTAAACAAGATGCTATGGGCATTTAGGGGTTGTTTCTTTTTTTTTTCCATCTTAGATCGTGCAATAGATCCCAAGTCGTCGGTGAAGTCATATTTAACCACTACACCAATTTTTTTTCCTCTCATTATAGTAAAGATACCGGTTACAAGAAGGAGTAAGAATATAGGTAAGTGAGTTTACGTGGCGTCTGGTAAAGGGACCATCAAGTCACCACCTAGATAAGCTAATCAAAATGAGGTTAAAGCCAAGTTTGTTTCACAAACTTCTTCTACTCCCCACCTCTATAAGAACATAGGTTGAGAAGAACCGCATCCTCAGAACTACCTATTAATGCTACAGACCAGGATCTAAGGAGGGCGGTGCAATTGTTGTCTTGTATTGTTGTTGGACAAGTTCAAGGATGGACTATTCCAATAAGTTTTAGTGGTTCAGATAGGACAGCTATCCTACGAACCTAGGATTTTCTTAAATTAGATCCTCTCACATTCACCGGATAAGATATTAATAAAGACCCATAGGACTTTATTGATTAAATCCATAGGGCTTTAGATTTCATGCATGTATCGGGTAAAGAGACATTTGAGCTAGCAACATATATATTCAAAGGTGAGGCTATAATTTGGTATGAAGACTTGAAATGATCTAGGGGTATCGATGCACCTTCAGCTACTTGAAAATATTTCAAAGAGGCATTTCTTGATTATTATCTTCCTTTTGAGGTTCCATAAGGCCGTGCAGATCAGTTCCTGAATCTTTGATAAGGGAATATAAGCGTAATGGAGTACAACATTTGATTTAACTCTTTGGTAATATAGTGGCTACTATGGATGATAGAGTTCATCAATATAAGGATAGATTAGACCCATATCTGGTTAGAGATTGTACTATTGTTACTTTGGACAAAGATATGGACATAACAAGAATACAAGCTTCTCTACAAAAATTAGAGAATCAGAGGCAAAGATGAAGAACACAAGAATTGGAAAGAGGGTATTCTAAGAGAGCCAGATCTATGGGGTAGTTCACAGGATCCCAAACTTAGTTTAGGCCTTGGTTTTCTAATAGATCACCTAGGCTATTATTATTTTTTATCCCATTGCTAGTGCTCCACCACTATTTAAAGGGCTTAGAGGCAACCAGTTTGGACAAAGAAGTGAGTGTCAGAGTTCACAAAGAGCGGGGTAACAAGAGTAAAGGAGTATGATCTAATTAAGGGCTCCCCAATATCCATGTTATCAATGTGGAAAGCTTCATTTAGGTGCATATTGGTTTGGGACAAATTCTTGGTTTTGTGTGGTATGTCGGGGCGTACGATGAGAGAATGCCACAAAGGGGAATGAGGGGTACGGCACGACGTACTGGATCAGTTGTTGCATCATCTTCATTGGTGCCTCATTAAAGTAGAGGTGTACAGCTAATGGGTTGTGGTAGAGGTGATAGAGGAGTAGCTAGCTCTAGTGGAGTTCAAATCGTACATATGTGTTAGCGGATCGACAAAAGTTAGAGTATTCTCCAAATGTGGTTACACGTACATTGTCCATTTTTTCACATAATGAATATGCATTAATTGATCTGGGTTCTACATTATCATATGTCACTCCATTGGGTTTTGGGAGTTCAAAAGAACACTAGAATCGCTAGTTATGCCATTTGAAGTATCTATGCCGGTTGTTGAATCTATTATAGCTAGAAGAGTGTATCAAAATTAACAATAACTATTTGTGGTCACGATAAAATGTCTGAACTGGTTGATTTAGAAATGATTGATTTTTATACTGTAATGGGTATAGATTGGTTGGATTTTTCTTATGCCACAGTAGATTGTAGAACTAAGAGGGTGTATTTCCATTTTCCATGGGAGGTAGTCCTTGAATAGAGGGGTAATATTGGTGCACCAAGAGACAAATTTATTTCTTATTTTAAGGAAAAAAGGATGATTTCTAAGGGTTACATATATCATCTAGTTAGAGTGAAAGATATAGATGTGAAGTCACCAAATCTTCAAACTATTCCAGTGGTAAAAGAATTTCCTGATGTATATCCTAAAAATCTTCTAGGTTTACCACTACAATTTTGCCATGTCGTGGTGGGTATCGCAATAACCCACTAAACGTGTCGCGGTAAGCCTTAAAAATGGGATTTCTTTTGCAACTTTTAAGTTGAGGAAAGTCTCATCTTTTTTCTACAATTCCTAATCATATTAACTGGTGATAAAGCATTTCAGGGCAGAGTATTCCCATTTAAACTTAAATTTCTCAAAAACAAAAACCCTAACCTATCTCTTAAAAATCAAGAAATTATCCCTATGATCAAGAATTCCAAGAAACATATCGAGATTTGAGTTCTAACTATCAAGATCGGGGTTCCATCTATCAAGATCCAGGTTCCTTCTTTCAAATTTTATAATCTAAGGTATGCGGAATTACTATAAAAACCTTGGGTATGAGTTTAAATGTTCTATCAAGATTAAAGATCCCCAATTATGATTTATAATGTAGTATTCAATATTATTTTAAAAAAGTATGCATCGTGGGACTGTTTTGGTTAAAATAATGGTTTTCTTAAATCCCTTTTCATAGAAATTTAATTATAACTATATGTATGTATGATTTCATGTATTTTTTTAAGATTGATTGAGAGCATGAGTATGAATTCCCTCTCTTGTTACAAACTCAAATTTATATTTTTCTTTGTGAATGATTTGAACTGCATACCTTAAGATTTGAAAGTGATCATCTCAATATCATGGTGTTTAACATGATTTATAGATGATGAGAGGGAGTTTTTTGTTATCACTGCATTCTTGTTTTAAAGTGAAATAATTGCATGTAATTGAATAAATTGACATGACCACCATATGTTTTTAATCTTACAAAGAGAGGTTAACTGCCTAAGTATTCTTGTGATTTCAAATTGATGACTTTATTGTGATGTTATAAATCTTGGGTGTTTATATGCATGTTTTTATGGGCTGTGAATTGGATATGATATTGACTTACAAGTCACGGTATAATAATACCCGGTGATTACATGCCCTTAAGAAGATAAGTGTTGAATGTTTTGAAAGTATGAAGAATGATTGTTTTAAAGAACTAAAAGTTGGGCTTAAGAAAGCTAGTAGGTTACCTGAAGAAAGTACGAGTTGAAAGACTCGATACCAGAAATCGTGATTTGCCGACATGGGGTTGTGGTACCATGGTTTGTTATCTTGTGTACCTTGATTCATGTCATCCCAAATTGGGACTATGGTTAGAACCTGCTTTGTGATCTTGTGCACTACCATGACATGTTGATTTGATTGGGGATTTTTACACCTTGCTGGGTGATCTTGTTTGTCCTTATTATATATACTCCAATCCTTACGGCAAACTTGGATTGGGGGCTTGGTTGTCTGGTTAAGGGAGGATTCCATATATCCCATGAAATTATAGATTGTAGGGTGTACCATATAGCTCAGAAGAATAACAAAGAGTGGGTAAACGTTGTCAAGAACTGTTTTAAAAGTATTAAATATGAACATGTCTTTTTACTTACATAATGTTCACTATTATTATGATATGCTCTCATATATTTTGTATAAAACATGTTATTTTAAGTTCTTTCACATACCAGTACATTTGTATTAACTCCCCTATATTTCAGGATTTGAGACACAGTCACGAAATCATATTTAGTAGTAGATTCGTGTGTCAGGAATTGCTATTGGTAAGCCTTCTCTAATCCAGAAGGCCTGGTGATTAAAATTTCTTATTTCTTTTGATTTACGATCTGACTAGGGGGCCTATCCCAGTCTTTAGATAGATGTTGACCTTCATAATGTTAGAAATTTCCCATATTGGTGTCAAATGTTTTGTTGAATGTTGTGAACTCAAGTTTCTTATTTTTTCACTAAAATAAGTGATTTGACCATGTTACCATCTTTATTATCAATTTCAGTATTTATTAAAGTATATAAATGTTGTGCATGCTTGCCAGAATGAAAGGGGCACTCGAGCCTTCATGGTTTGGGATGCTCGTTATGGCTAGGGCCTCGGTTTGGGTCATGACAAACTTGGTATTAGAGATGGTTCATGGTCCTATGGTGTTTGTAAAATCGTTTCTATTAAAGTCTTGTTTATGGGTGTGTTGTGTATCACATTTATAATCAGGATGCTACCGGGCATTTAGGAGTTGTTTCCCATTTATTCATACTCTAGTTCATGCTATAGAGTCATCCATAATAAAGTTAACCAAGTTCATTTCTCGTTCTAATCTCATGGTTCATGACTCATTGTCGAGGCGATACAAGTCTAAAGTCGATCTTCCCCAGCGATGTGGTTCTCTCTGATTTAGTTATCTAGAAAAGTTATGAATTTTTAGAAGGACTTGAGAGGAGTCCATGAGTGCTTTAAAGTGTGATTACTTAAGAATATACCCCCATCTACATCAGTCATGCGGTTGAGCCTGAGGTGTAGAGTGTATTAAGTCTCCTTTAATAAATTCTTGTTGCGGATGCCTTGTTGATATGTGGAAGAATATTAGAACTATATTTCAACCCGAGTAGTAGTGTATGTTAAAGTGTCATGACCTATTGGGAGTGACATGGGCCAAGAAATTGGTGATATAAAGTCTCAAGGTTAGAAGTCAGAGTGAGGGTGACTTTTGAGTAAATAAATGTTTTAGTTATATAATTGTGGATTGAGAAGTGGGTTTTCATTTTATAGTGATAGACTAATGTGCAACAATAACTTTAGATTATATGGTTGTCTGTGAAAGAAGATACAAGATATGATTATTATTTATTTTGAATAGGGAAGGATCACAGAATGGATGGTTATGGTGGTTGTAGAAATCATTTATAGGCTGTGAATAAAAAGGCATAGATTAGTTAATAAGTTGTAAGTACAAACTCATTAGTGTTTACTGAATTTTGATGATCATTATGATTTACGATTAGTTAAGTAAGTATGATGTGAGAAATTAGAATATGTTGATATGATTGAAATGGGTTATATTGCAAGATTAAGATCGATTAAACCAATCATGTGACTTTACTCCCCTCTGATGGTCTTTTTTTTTAAGTAGTAGTAAACTAGTACTTAATGTGAGATGGTATGTAGTGGATTTTAAATTGTAATAGTGGGGTTATGGTAGGGTTGTGATTGTAGGTAGTAGATAAGTAAAGTGAAGTATTTGGGTAGATTTTCCAATTTGATGCACTAGTGTAGTATGTTGCATACTTTATCGATGGTATATAATTGAGAGTAGAAAACATGCTTGAACTTTAGATGTGGAGTGTAGTGGTGAGAATAATAGCTTAAGATTAATGATGCATGTTTTATGAAGTAATTAGCAGCTTGATGTGATGTGCGAAATGGTCTAGGTTGCTGATTTATGAAAAGTTTAAGTGGTAACTGTGAGGTATATGTGTACATGAGAACAAGCGTTAAAACGATGAATTGTGGTTGAATTATTAAGTGGATAAGAACTTGAGTATATGGGAATAAGTTGAACCCATGGTAGCAGGTTGCGAAATAATGTTTTATGTGTACAAGTGTTTTGTGTACCTAGATTTAATTCTTGAATCTTGTAGTATAGAGAAGTCTTGGAAGGTGTTGTATGAAGCTCTCTAGAGTTGAATTGAGGAAAAAAAATAGGTAGGCAATGTGATACTTGGGTATGGTTTTACAAAGTTTTGTGAAGTTGTAGGTTATGTGATTAGAGGTGTAATAATAGTATTCTAAGAAATTGAAGATGGATCACTAAGTAGTTAGAAGTGTGGGTGTCTATGCCCATGAAAATGTTGCTCGTAAGTTGATGACTTTGGGATTTAGAAGAAATTACGATTAGTGTCCCTGAAAGGGGATGTCCTAGAAAATAATTTATTGTCTTTGTATTAGAGACTAATGAGAAGAGTTTGTGTTCATGTATATACTGATACCCCTTTTGTGATAAGGAGTATGGATGTGTGCACACATGAGAGTGGGAGTTGTAGAGTGATGGCTATAGCGGCTAGCAGAAGTTAAGAGTAGAATTTATGGAAAAGCAAGGCCTTCAGAGCATGGTTCTTCAGGGAGAGTTTAGAGATTAAGTGTGTGGTGATATCTCTTTTATGTTGAGAGTTGTGGCTATAGATTTGTTAAGGGGATATGTCTATAAGTCTAGGATTGTGACTTTGATATAAGGGGGAGATGGGGAATTAAGTTTGTTCCCAAATTTTTATCAATGTGGCAAGTTGCGGGGAGGAGTCATGATCCTATGTCATGTGTTCAAGTCATGCTTATGCCTATGGTTCGAATTCTCTATGGACTTATGTTTATGATCGGAACTCCAAACTAGAAGCAATTATGCCTCTCAGTAATTAATTTTTCATGTATTCAAGCCATATGTTATGTTGTTCGTGATCCATGAAAATCTATGTCTCTCACCATGCTTGGTCCTAAGAAAATATGTTTTTATATGTCACTGAATCATCCTATGTTGGGAGTAGCAAAAGTGATAAAGTTTATGCAAACTAATGGCAAATCTCAGTTCCTTAAATAATAAGGAATCGCTTCAAGCGGAGATATTTGTGTTAGTTGTAATGTAACACCCCATAGCATTCTCAACTCAATACCACTCTTGGTTGTATGTATGGAGAGCTGATAACCTGAAAATTTTCTAATTGTTAAAAGTCTTAGACATGTTTAGATGAGCAAAATAGTGGGCCAACACAATATTGGCGCGTAGCTTAACCCGTCAGCTGCCCAATTCATCTTACCGATTTTTGAGTCCAGGAGGGTAATTTAGTATTTTCCCCTTATTTTATCTTGATATATACACTAATATTTTCTCACTATGCTCTATCCTAAGAATTCATGTTGTGTTGTGTTTCTTCCGAATGACGCTTTACTTATGATCGAGATACTTGATTTAGGAAGTACTTCATGATGGTATCATATCATCACCTCATGAACCACCTTGATGTAGGTCAACAGGTATGGGTTATAAGTAAGAAGTGTTTCTCCCATTCATGATGATTGTGCTCGGGTCCGTTAATGACCATCTATATGTTAGTACGATGGTGGATGTGGAAACATTGTATTGCAGTTTGTATTGCTTGAATTAGAACCTGAGAGTGTGTGGCGATAGTGATAAAGTGAGGCAATATTCCTAAAAGTATGTAAAGTACAGGGTTCTTTAGTTTAAGCTATCACCTTCTTACTTCGAGTTTGGCTTCAACATAGTAGTACGAAGTAGTGAGACTCAAATTCTTGTGGCTAGATGTGTGATTGAAGAATTGTAAGATGACGAGTCTGAAGTATGATATTTATTGTTCGGGGTGTAGACAATTAATACCTCTAAGTTTAAGTCAATTTGTGGTACCTTGTAAGGTAAAGAATTCTTCGAACCCTATCTTCTGTGAAATCATGATTATGATTCATAGAACTGATGTACAAGATCATCCCTATGTAAAATCTCATTATCCCATGATTCAGGATTTCATGTTTCATTAGGGGTTATCATGAAGATCGCTTGATGCCTTTGCATATTTTCTGAAGGAAAAATGTTCAATGCATGGTTACGTTCTTTATTCTACACTTATAGAGTTTCAAAAAGTCGCTAACCATCATTTAGGGACGAATGATCTACAAGGGGAGATAATGTAACACCCCACATTTTCGAGCTAAAATGTAGACCATCATTCCTACACATCAATGTTCCAAAAGACATCCTATTGATTGAGTCTTAATGAGCGTCTAAAATTTTTTTGCATTTTCGTTCCAGCAAGCCACCACAAATCCCCCCCCGCATCATGGTGGAAATAGCGATGGAAGCCTCACTACTTCGCGATGGAGGCCAATTTGGCATTTGTCAATTTCCAGACACTCATTGCAAATTCACTGCATTACGGTGAACCCCAAAATGGTAATTGTGAAAATCCAGTAAGTCATCGCAATTTCGCCACATCGCGGTGGGTATCGCGATGACCCACTCAGCACGTCATGTTAAGCCTCAAAAATAGGATTTCTTCTGCAACTTTTAAGTTCGAGGGCAGTCTTGTCTTTTCCCTACAATTTCTAATCATATTAACTAGTGATTAATGCATTTTTAAGGTAGAGTAAGCCCATTTTTATTTAAATTTATTAATAACAAAAACCCTAACCTCTCTGCCAAAGATCAAGAACTCATCCCTAAGATCAAGAATTCTAAGAAATAGATAAAGATCCGAGTTCCATCTATCAAGATTCGGGTTCCAACTTTCAAATTTTATAATCTAAGGTATGTGGGAATACTCTAACAACCTTGGGCATAAGTTTAAATATTTTATCCAGATTAAAGATCCCCAATTATGATTTATAATGAAGTATTCAATATGATTGTCGATATGTGGGACTGTTTTGGTGAAATCAATGGTTTTATTGAATCACTTTTCATAGAAAATGAATTATAACAATATGTATGTATGATTTCGTGTATTTTTTTAAGATCGATTGAGAGCATGAGTATGAATTCCCTCTCTTTTTGCGAACTCAAGTTTATATTTTTCTTTGTGAATGATTTGAAGTACATGCCTTAAGATTTGAAAGTGATCTTCTCAATACGATGGTATTTGACATGCTTTATAGATGATGAGAGGGAGTTTTTTATTATCACTACATTTTTGTTTTAAAGGAAAAGAATTGTATGTAATTTAATAAACTGGCATGACCACCACATGTTTTGAATCTTGCAAAGAGAGGTTAACTGCCTAAGTGTTCTTGTGATTTCAAAGTAATAACTTTATTGTGATACTATGAATCTTGGGTGTTCATATGCATGTTTTGAATATGATGGGCTGTGAATTGTATATGATATTGATTTGCAAGTCATGGTATGATAATACCTGTTGATTATATGCCCTTAATAAGATAAGTATTGAATGTTTTGAAAGTATGAAGCATGCTTGATTTAAAGAACTAAAAGTTAGGCTTAAGACAGCTAGTACAGAGGCATATTTTATTCCTCTTCAATGATCTGAAATTTTTGCGTGAAGCTCTATTCGAGATGAAGCATTGGCTTTTATTGAAATTGACCTTTTGGCTATTACAACATTACAATCAGCTTCTTACTTTTTTCCAAAAAGACTTTCTATAAGATTCTGTTTATGGATATTATATAATATTAGAATATCGTTATCAAATAAAAAGTAAGAGAGTGCTCAAAATGATCTCGAAGCAAGGTAAGATGTTATCATTTTCAATGTACCTGAAGAAAGTATGAGTTGAAAGACACTATGATAGAAACTGTGATTTGCCGACACAGGGTTATGGTACCATGCTTTGTGATCTTGTGTAACTTGATTCATGTCGTACCAAATTGGGACTATGGTTAGGAGCCCTGCTTTATGATCTTCTGCACTACCATGACATATTAATTTGATTGGAGATTTTGGCACCCTACTGTTTGATCTTGTGTGTCCCCCTTATATATACTCCAATCCTTGAGGTAAACTTGGATTAGGCGTTTGGCTTTGGAGTTAAGAGCGGATTCTATATAGCCCGTGGAATTATAGATTGTAGGGTGTACCAGCTACCTCAGAAGAATAACAAAGAGTGGGTCAAGGTTGTCAAGAACTATTTTTTAATTATTAAATATGCCCATGTATTTTTACTTCCATAATGTTCACTATTATTACCATATGCTCTCATCTCTTTTTGTATAAAATATGTTATTTTTAGTTGTTTTACATACCAGTATATCTGTGTGATCCCCCTATATTTTACGATTTGAGACACATTCCCGGGATCCCGTTCAACAGTAGATTGGTGTGTCAGAAATTACAGTTGGTGAGCCTTCTGTATTCTAAAAGGCCTAGTGATTAAACTTTATTATTTCTTTTATTTTACGGTCTGACTTGGGGCCCTGTCTTAGTCTTTAGACAGATGTTGAACTTCACAGTGTTAGAGATTTCGCAGACTGGTGTCAAATATCTTTGAATATTGTGAACTCAAGTTTCGTATTATTTTGCTGAACTAAGTGATTTGACCATGTTATCATCTTTATTATTTATTTTTGTATTTATTTAAGCATACGAATGTTGTGCATGATTGACCGAAAGAAAGGAGCGCCTGGGCCTTCATGGTTCGGGATGCTCGTTACAGCTAGGGCCTCGATTCGAGCCATGACATTAGAATTCAGCCAACTGAGGGAAGGCGGATGGAGGTTTGGTTGGGTAACGAGGGTGGTCTCCTGTCCCGGTCAGACTTTTGACGCCCATTACGACAAGGCCCCAGGGTGGGTCATGTCAGATTATGTTATCATTTATTGTATGGATGATACTTTTGTATGATGTTGATTATATGTATATATCATGTTCAAGTATGGAATATGATTATGTTTTTTATTATACACATATACCCGGTTCGAGTTCGGTCGATGGTTATGGCATTATTGATAATTACTAATTCATGTCCAGTTATTGGTTATTTACCAATTCAAGTCTTTCTATTGATTATATATACTAGTTTGAGTCCATATATATATATATTATGTTTTAATTATACAATTCTTAATATTAACGATATTGTGGTGTGAGATTGTAAGTAGCAGTTTAGCTAAGTTGGAAAATGAGGAAATGGTTATAATGTGGCATGACATAAATGGACACTAGTGGTAAAATGACTAATTGACAAATGGTGATTAGGTTATAAATGACGGCTAGTAGATATATGATGACTTCCTGAAATTAGTTATAAGATAGGGATAATTAATTAATGGCAACTAATGTATCATGATGATAAGATTTCTATATGATGGTAAAATTGTGAAATAGTGGTTGAATGACGATGAAGGTTAGTTATAACATTGGATGATTGAATTACTCTATCTATAAGTGTACTCTCAAGGCATATGGTAGTCTACGATGAGTTATTTACTTTCCACACCAATTAGCATATAGGAGCAAATTTTGTAGTTATTATTGGATGTGTTGACATTTTATATTATGATATTATTTTGATTTATTAACTCATCTATGAATATCAATGTTAGAGCTATTTCAGGTTTGTCTATACATTGACCTAGTTATGTTATCTTGCATTTTATCATACTTTTATCATGATTTAGCTCTCTCGGCCAATGATGCCTACTAAGTACCAATTGTTTATGAACTCATAATATACTTTGCTACCTTTTTTGGGCAAATCTGAGTACTAGCTTTCGTTGTTGATCCTTGATCATATTGTGTTCATGTTCCGGAGATAGGGTAAGCTCTTAGAGTCAAAGTCACCTATTTGCTTCAATCTTCTAATTTATAGTCGTTAGTTATTGAGACATATTTTTTACTATTCTATGTTTTGAGTTGTATTATTATTATATGCTCTTGTATGGGCTTTATCAGGTCATGGGATGGTATATTGTATTGTACGTCTTATCTATTTGGAATTATTTTCCTTTTTATAATTATGTTGTTGAGTTTTTCCTAAGTTGTGAATTTTCGGCCAAGTTAAAGCACTGCATTTAGATCTAGGTTACTACTTGGTTTACGTACAATCGGGATAGAGTATATACCATCATGACTCTTAAATCAGGTTGTGACAATGTTGGGGCACTTGATAGAAGTTGGGTCTTCCTTCAATAAGGTTGTTGATCATTCGAGGGCCATACAGAGAGCACACATTAAGACTTATGGAGGTGATGGTAAGAGACTATGCCATTAGTATAGTGTTATTGGTATTTCATCCGAGAATGAGGATCCTTCCGATAGAGGTCAACTTCAATTGAAGCCAACTAGTTCTACATAAGTAGAATTTCGGACTATGGGTGGCTCTCAAATTAGTCTTGGTGATCAAAATAGGAATAGTTCCCATCAAACATTGTAGAGTTTTCGATATGGGTATTCAGGCCGTAAAAGGTTTCCTGGATCAGTAGTAGAGGTATCTCACATTATTCTAGGAGCTCTTTTTGGTTTTGGAAAGATAGGACATTGGTCTAAGTGAGTGTCCCCAATGTAATGTTATTGGAAATTCAACTAATCTGGATAAATCTCAGTCTTGTGGTACCCTCAATTAGAGATAATCTGTAGAGAATCTGAGTTGATGATTCAGCCAGTTGGCTCAGGTTTGGATATTTTCAAATTTAATCTCCCTTAGACCTAACAGACATATGATTGCAGATTTCACCATGATAAGTGTGTTGTAATTTCCCGCATTTATCTTTTTATTAGTGCATATTATTGATTTTGTACCTATTGATGATTATATGCCTTTATATTTAATTTATATGTCTAGCCCTATGGTTTATGTCTTTTAGTAGTGGATGGAGTAGATCTATATTGATATTTTCTGCCTATATGCATAAAATTTGGATTTGAGTCCCATTTACCTTGGCATGTTGGCCTTATTGTCGGCCTTGAGTAGTACTTGCTATTGATTTTCATTTTGGTACCGCCTATTTATTATAATGAAGTTTATATTGTTATTGTTATTGTTATTATTTGATGAAGTTGATCATCGCTTGGTAGATGGCTAAAATGTCGGCATCTACTTATAATTTTTCCTTTTATGCGATTCTTGTTTATTGGATTGGGTAGCTATATGACATGACCCGAACCAGGGCCTAGTCGTGTTGGGTGCCTCAAGCCTAACCGAGGATGGATACCACCCCTAATAGCCAAACCATAACCACCCTACACCTTATGTCATATGTACTCCTAACATATATATATGTATATATATTCGCGAAATGGATCAATCATAAATCAAATACAATCAGCCGTATCAGCCATAATACTAATACAAATGCCAAGGCTGACACCAATGCCTACACTACCCATACTAACCCGTAGTACTCTCATAAAGCCTCTATCCGAAAGTAAACCAGTATCCGTCCAGTATAGCCCTGGACCATAGCAAAATCAAAGTCTAAGAAATAACAAAAGTATGATGACAAGATCATAACATGAAATGGAGTCTTCTAGAGTATGGAAGCTCACTACTTCAATCAAACTGTAAGCTGTTCCCAAATCTAATCATTAGGAATGAGGAGGAGTATGGCCGATTCATGTATCGTGTGGGGATACAACACCTGAAGATTTGTTAGCTGGTAAAAGCTAGAATGAACTCAAGAGAAGGATAAAATAATGCCAACTATTGAAACCAAGTGAATAACCATATGCATTCACTTCTATACATACATATATATATATATATATAAAATCCAAATTTTGAAAGGGAATCGGGTTTTGTATGCATTTAAAACCATTAACCTGGATTTGTGTAGCTTAACTGTACTAGAACAACCCACGGGCTATATGGGTCCAATGTTACCTCCTGAACATGTCCCAGTGCATGTAGCTGCATGTACCAGAGATATCACAGTGGCAGGGGATTCTAGTTTACCCTTTACCCTCTATGATACATATTTACAAGTATAACTTCGGCAATTCCCGCGTACCCCACAAGTACATAGACGCCACGACCAATCATAATGTCGGCAAACATGAGTTCAAGTGTCCGTCTGTTGGACTAACACCTTCACGATTAAAAATCACAAACTTTCCTTATTTTCAAATTAAAACCACTAGAACGCAACCAAACCACCAATTTCATATATTATTAACCATGCCTATAAGAAGTGGTAACATCGTACTGACTATAGCTTGCAAGAAATGTCTTTATCCAATCACCTAAGGGACTCCAATGTACCCCGTAGGTTCAATTATTAGATTAACTTGTGGGATTCCTATGTACCCTACAATATTTTCAAATCAAAGCCATGGCCACCAATTGCTATTTAGCCAGTAAAACTATTTAACCAATTTAGGTCTCATTACCATATTATACCATCCAAAGATTTCAATGAAAGTTCAACTATGTAATAAAAGAATTCTCATGGTCATTTTAATAAAAATGTTCAGGGCATATAGTTTCTAAAACCAGAAACAGGTACCAACTGATCCTTCCCATGAAACCACATGTTTGAACCACCTTTATAATATGAGAACCATAAGTAAAAAAATGGGAAAACAAAAACCAACCATTAATAACCAAAACCCCAAGATATAATTCAAAACCCAAAACCATATCACAATTATGCCATAGAAACCATTCTTTAACCATGCCATTAATTTCACTAACAGTGAGGGAGGAGTAATATGCCTTAGATTACAATGAATACGGAGAGAAATCACCTTTTTAGAGACTTAATTGACCGCCTTGATGGAAACCCTAGCCTTTGCTTAATAAAAGGGCTTGAGAGTTTTTTTAATGTTCATGATTACAACATTAGGGTACATGAAGTCCCAATATGGTTTTAGGTTTTGGGGGACATGATAAGTTAAGATGCGAAAATTCTAGAATACCCCCACCTTAAACTATAAAAATTTCCATGGGAGGATACGACTCCACCACCCAAACCATGCCCTATTATACTAGTGGTACCCACCACTCATATCCTACAGAATGTTGGACCCCAATACTATCCAACATACGACCACCAAGGTCTACGCTTACCCAACCATATGATAAGTACCTTTAAACCAAACATACGAGTTTGACAATATGAGAATCAAGAGTGGTTAGACACTGTCCAACATATGAGTTAGACTATACCACTCGTACGCTATCCTCACAACTTATAGGGAGCCACTAGTACCCAGATAGAAGTTAAGTTACTAAATTTTAGATTAAGTGAAGGCTTAACAAATTGACCTATTACCAACCATATGACTCATACCCACCAAATTATAATCACACCAGAATCTCACCAACCAAATATTATCCAACATACGGGATGGGTCACCTGACCCTTACCCTAACCATAAGGCTCATATTGTGAGTCGTATATCAGTACAAGACTCAAAACTCGGGAAATTTTTAAGGACCAGAACCTAGGGTGTTTCAATTCTCCCCCAATTGGATAATTCATCCTCGAATGATAGATAAGGTATTAAAAGCACGATTTAAACCTCAACACCTCTATTCCGACCTTCAACTATGTTAGAAAACAAAGATGCAAGGAAGTCAATTTTTCCTTTATCAAAGTTTGGAAACAAAAGTATGATGAACACCACATAGCTTCCACCCTAATTCCTAGAGTAGAAAATAGGAATAGATACTTGGACTTTATGTCATCTTGTGCTTCCCAAGTAGCTTCTTAAACCTTATGGTTCCTTCGTAGAACCTAAACCGAAGATACATCCTTGGTCCACAAATGATGAATCTGCCAATCCAAAATCTCAACCGGGACCTCTTCATAAGACAGAATCTAAGATACTAATATCTCTAATACGAATGATTTGAAATATATCACCCATAAATTTTCTCAACATAGAAACATAGAACACTGGATAAATGGAGTTCAAACTAGAAGGCAACTCTAACTCATATGCAGCCTTACAAACCCTTCTCAAAACCATGTAAGAACAAATATACTGAGGACTAAGCTTTCTTTTCTAACCAACTTTATCACTCCCTTCATGGGAGACATTTTTAAGAATACCCTATGCTTAACCTCAAACTCTAACTCTCGTTACCTCACATCTGCATAGGACTTTTGGCATTTTTATGTGGCGTTAAGCCTATCCCAAATAACTTTCGTCTTTTCCAAGCCTAAGTGAACAAAAGCTGGGCTGAATATTTCCGCATCATTGACCTTAAAACACCCAATGGAAGATCTATGTTTCTTACCATACAAGGCTTTAAATGGAGCCATCCCAATGCCAGAGTGATATCTATTATTGTAAGCAAACTCTATAAGAGGTAAATGCTTAACCCAACTGCCACCATAGTCAATAACACATGCACGAAGTATATCCTCCAATGTCTGAATGGTCCTTTGTTCTTGCGCATCCGACTGTTGGTGAAAAGCAATACAAAGGTGCACCTTAGTCCCCAATACTTTTTGAAATAACCACCAAAAGTGACATGTAAACTTTGTGCCACGATCAAGAATAATAGAGATGGGAACCCCGGGTAGCTTCATAATCTCATGAAGATACAACCTTGCATAATGCTGAGCTAAAAAGTTAGTCCTTAGTAGCAAAAAGTGAGCCGACTTTTTCATCCTATCCACGATGATCGAAAATAAATCAAACTGATTCTGAGACTGAGGAACACCGGCAAGGAAATCCATGTTGATTACCTCCCACTTTCACTCTAGCAACTTATTTTCTTGATACAATCCTTCAGGCTTCATATGATCAACTTTTACATGTTGACACACTATGAACTTGGCCATAAAATCAGCCACATGCCTCTTCATACCACTCCACCAATACATCTCCTTAAGGTCATGATACATCTTCATCGAACTAGGATGAACAACATAGCACAATTCATACACCTAAGCCAACATCCTTTCTCGCAATTAATCAATGTCGGTAACACATAACCTCCCTTAGTACCGCAAGGTACTATTACCACTAATCTTGAAGTCCATCACCTTCAGCCTACCAACATCATCCTTAATCCTTAATAAGACAGGATCTGACATCTCTTTCTCCTTGATTTCAGTGCCAAGAGATGACATCACCACCTTTTGAACAAACACATAACCAACCTTAGAGTCTAAGAGGCGAACTCCAAGGTTATCTAAATTGTGAATATCCTTCACCAAATACCATTTCTCATCATCCATATGAGCTAGACTCCTCCAGGAAAACATTCTAAGAGTATCAACATTAATATTAGCTTTACCTAGATAGTAGTGAGGACAGATTCCATAGTCTTTGAGAAGCTCAAGCTATCTCCTTTGGCTGTGGTTAAGATCTTTTGAGTAAACACAAACTACAAGCTCTTATGATCAGAGAAGATATCCATATGTACCCCATATAAATAATGCCACCAGATTTTTAGTGCTAATACCATGGATAACAGTTCTAAATCATGAGTCAGATAATTCCTCTCATGCAGCTTAAACCTCCTAGAAGCGTAGGCTATCACCTTACCATGCTGCATCAGAACACAGCCAAGTCGTACATGAGATGCATCATAGTAAACTGCAAAACCATCAAAGCCTTCAAGCAAGCTCAAAATTAAAGCCAAAGTTAGCTTATCCTTATATTCTCAAAACTACCCTTACACGCATTTGACCACTAGAACTTTACCTTCTTCTAAGTCAACTTAGTCAATGGGGCAGCTATAGAAGAGAAAATTTCTACAAACCTACTATAATAAACTACTAAACCCAAGAAGCTATGAAAATTAGTTGGATTCGAGGGTCTAGGCCACTTCTTAACCACTGCAACCTTTTGTTAATCTATCATGATCCCTTTACTAGAAATAATATGACCTAGAATAGTGAGAGCATTTAACTGAAAATCATATTTAGAAAATTTGGCATACAACTGTTTCTCCTTAAAGGGCTACAAAACAACACAGAGGTGGTTCAAATTATCCACCTCACTCTTGGAGTACACAAAAATTTCATCTATGAACACAATGACAAATAGATATAAAAACAAATAGAATACCCTATCCATCAAATTAATGAATGTCGCCAGGTCATTGGTCATACCAAACGATATCACAAAGAACTCAAAGTGCCCTAATCTTAAGCTGATGATACCCAAACTGACGATCTATCTTTGAAAAACATTTGGCACCCTGCAACTGACCAAATAAGTCATCTATACTAGGAAGATGATACTTCTTCTTTACCATCACCTTATTTAACTATCGGTAATCAATACATATTCGAAGGGAACCATCCTTCTTATGCATGAAAAACACTGAATCATGCCATGGGGATATGCTAGGACAAATGAAAATCTTATCCAAAAGAACCTTGAGTTGCTCCTTAAGCTTCCTCAACTCAGTCGGAGCTATTCTCTAAGAGGGGATAGAAATTGGAAAAATGTTTGGAACAAGATCAATCCTAATATCAATTTCCCTATCTGAACAAACCCTAGGAAGGTCATCTGGGAAGACCATAAGAAATTCATTCACTGAAAAAATTGAATACAACAAAGGATTCTTTGAGTTAGAATTTTTAACTCAGACCAGATGATAGAGATACCTCTTGGATATTAATCTTTAAGCTCTAAGATATGATATAAACCTCCCATTATGATATAAGAAACCACCCTCTAACTTAATAACTAACTCGTTAGGGAATTTTAAGACAACCCTACAGGTCTAACAATCTAGTGATGTGTAGCTTGAGTGAAACCAATCCATCCCCAAAATTATATTGAAATCAACCATATCTAATTTATACAAATCCAGCAAAGTTTTCTTACTACCAACAGATTCCACATAACCCCTATAGACTCTTTTAGAAATCACATAGTCACCTACCGGGGTAGAAATAAAAATAGGGTCGAAAAAACACTAGGGAAAAAATTCAAAAGATGCAGTAAAAAAAAGACAGCCACGTATGGAGTCACATAAGAGAGAGTGGACCCCAGATTAAGTAAATAATACACATCATGTGAAAATATTTGCAATATACCAGTTAGGACATCAAGCGATGCCTCAAACTCCTATCTAGTAGTGAGTGCATAAAGACAGTTCCGACCATTGTCAAAACTAGATGGTGCATCCTTTAGAGCTGGAGCTGAAGAATAAGTGACTAGAACATTGTTTTGCCTAGAGGCAACCTTACCAATAGGATAGCTTTTAAGGATATAGCTTGTCTAACCAAAGTCGAAGCACTTGTCCCTTCTCTCATAATAGAAATGCTTATGTAAATGACAATAGAACCTACTGGGAGGACATGATGGAGCTGACTGAGCCTCACTAACCTGAGATTAGGCACCCTGTACCCTAAAGTTATTGCCACCATGGAAGTACCTATCACCCAATGGCTTTGGGCAGGGAAACCTAGCTGTCAAATAAGACCCAAAGTTTCCCTACTTCTTCTTGGGATACTTACTACCATCCCTGCCACTCTACTATTGGCCACCATCTTTCTCAGAGAACCCAAGATTATTGCACTGCCTATTCCTTATTTTAGCTTACTTTTCTTCTCTTTCACTACTTATAAATATACACAACTAACGTAGAGATATCTATGTCCTTGATCAGCAAGGTAGCCTTACTTTTAGGGATCAACTTATGAGATAGTACCAAAGCAAACTTTCTCATCCAAGCCATTATATCATACATAATTTCTAAAGCAAACTGAGATAACTAGTGAAACTTTAAGGCATACTTTTTGACCGACATCATCCATTAATTCAGATTAACAAGCTCTTTCACTTTCGCTTCCCTCAACTATTGATAAAAGAAGTAGTCTAGAAATGCATGAAAGAAATCCTCCCATAGTGACATCTCATCATGTCAACCCTTGCTTAATCCCATTTCTCACACCATTAGTATGCCATATCTTTCAGCAGTAGGCCATAAACTCCACCCCTTCCACATTCATGCTATGCATAATATAGAAAATCTTTTTTATCTCATCTAGAAATCTCTAAGAATCCTGCTCCACCTTAGCACCCATTAAGGATAAAGGGTTTAACCTCATGAACTTGCCAACACTTATAACCTCAAAAGATGGAGTAATAGGTACACCATGCTCAGACTGAGAAAATGGAGTAATGGGTACACCACGCTCAGAATGAGTGGCTACAAACTGTGCTAACATATGAATAAACTTATGAAACTCAGTGTTTATTACATCAACTTGAGGAGTCTAAGAAGGACTAAAGGGAACTGGTGGAACTATAGAACAATCAAGAACTAGACCCCTAGACCAAGTATAGATCCCATGAGTAGAGCATGTCACATTAACATTATCCCTAGTTAGGATAAAGGAGTTTTCGTGAACTTCAGGTAATTGAGGCATGATCTAAAAAGCAAACAAATAGGAATTAGAGAAGATTTTTGGACTTAGACTCCAAAGCTTGAAAAGAAACTACAAGAAAGAGAAATATTCCTAAATGCCTTATAGACTATCCCTTAGGAGTTTGGCATTCAACATATTAAAAAAGTCTCTACTCGACATATCTTATTGGATTCACAATTGAACATGAACCTAGGTCTTTAATACCAATATGACATGCCCAGGGCCTAATCATATTGGAATACTCAAGCCCAACCAGGGAAAGAGACCACCTCAATATCCAACCATAACCACCCTATACCTTATGTCAGATAAAACACACACACGTATATATGACATTACAAAATAGAAAAATTATAAATAAAATATAGGCAATTGGTATCAGCCATAATACCAATACCAAAGCCAAGGCTGACACCACTACCGATACCACCCATACCAATCTATAGTAGTCTCACATAGCCTCTATCTAAAAGTAAAATAGTATCTAGTTAGGATATTCTTCCGACCATAGCCAAAACCAAAGTCTGAGAACTGACCAAAGTATGATGACAAGACTAAAAATTGAAATGGATTCTTTTGGAGTGTGAAAGCTCACCACTTTAATCCAACTCTAAGCTATTCTATAATTCAATTATTGAGCAGGTGGAGCAGGGTGGCTGGTTTATGCATTGCATATAGATACAGCGCCCAAAGATGGGTTAGCCGGTGAATACTAGCATGAACTATGGAATAAGGATAAAATAATTCCAACCTTTAAAACTAAGTAAATAACCATACACATTCACATCCATACATATATATATATATAATCCATGTCGTGAAAGGGAATTGGGTTTAACATCTATTTAAAATCATTAAAGTGGATTTGTGTAGCTTAACTATCCTAGAACCATCCACGGGCTATATGGGTCTAGTGTTACCCACTGAATGGGCCCAATACATATAGGCGCATGTACTAGAGATATCATATTAGTAGGGGATTCTCGTGTTCCTTTCACCCTCCATGAGACATATATTAAAATATAACTTAGGGGATTCCCATATACCCTATAAGTACATAGTCTCCATTACCTATCCTCATGTCAGTAAATATGAGTTTCTAGTGTTAGTCCATGAGACTCACACCTTCATGGTTAGCTATAAAAACTCACCCCATAAATAAAACCATTAGTATACAATCAAACCACCAATTCCATATATTATTAACCAAGTCTATAAGAAGTAGTATCTTCATATCGACAATAGCTTTTAAGCAATGTCTTTAGTCAATCACCTAGGGAATTCCCATATACCCCTTAGGTTCCATTATTAAATTAACTTTGAGGATTCCCATACACCCTATATTTTTTTAAATCAAATCCATGTCTACCAAGTCCTTGACATTTATACATTCACACTATTTAACCAATTTAGGTCCCATTACCATATTATACCATGCAAAGTTTTCAGTGAAAGTCCAACTATTTAATAAAAGTATTCTCATGGGCATTTTAACAAACATATTGAGGGCATATAGTTTCCAAAACCAAAACCTAATACAAATTGACCCTTCTCATTCAACCATATAATTGATCCACCATTATAATAATAGAACCATAAGTAAAGACATGGGAAAACATAAATCAAACATTAATAACAAAACCCCCAATATATAATTGAAAACCTAAAACTATGTCATAATTATGCCATTAAAACCATTCATAAACCATGACTTTAATTGAAATGACATTGAGTGAGGAGTAACATGCCTTAGATTATGAAGAATACAGAGAGAAATCACCTATTTAGAGCCTTAATTGACCACTTTGAATAAAACCCTAGCTTTGCTTAACCCAAGAGCTTGAGAGAGATTTGAGAGAGTTATTGAGTATTTAAGATTAGAATAATAGGGTAAATAAAGCCCTAATATAATTATAGGTCATGGGTTCATGAGAGTTATGAGGGTAAATGTTCAAAATGCCACCAACTTAAACTGTAAAAATTCCCACAGTAGAATACAACTTCACTATCCAAACTGTACCCAATCATATGAGTGGTACCAACTACTTGTATCCTAGATAGAATTTTGGACTCCCAACTATCCAATATACAACCACCAAGTCCCACTCATACCCAAGCATATGATAGGTATCTTCAACTCGTACCTATAATAGAATCAAGAGGGGTTGGACATTGTCCAACGTAGGAGTTGGAACATACCACTCGTACCCTATCATCATGACTATGGTGAGACACTCACACTCAAAAACAATTTAAGTTACCAAATTTTTGATTAAATGAAGGATCAACCAACCAACCCATCACCAACCATACAACCTGTACCCACAAAACTGTAACCATACAAGAAACTTACCCACCAAACATTGGCTAACATACGATATGGGTCACCTAACCCCTACCTTCACCATACGACTTGTATGGTGAGTCTTATAATTAGTAGACGACTAAAAAACCAGGAAATTTTCCAAGAATAAGAACCCATGGTGTTTAACTATAGCTTTGTTGGTTGATTTCTATTCTATAGCAAGGTAAGGATTGGTTGTTTCCACTATATTGTCTATGCTTGATTAAATGTGGAGTGGAATATGGTATTATAGGTAAGTTAACCTTCTATGGCTTTGGTATAATTCTAGAGTTTGCAATTTAATTATATTATTTTTTTGAGTTTGGATTCTTAGACTTTGCTCCTGTGTTGCGATGGTTTTCACATTAGATGTCCTTCTATATGTAGACTATTTTTAAGATTGCCCAATTTAGGATTCATTATTAGCTTATGTCTATTTACTTGCACGATAGTGGTTTTGATATCAGTGTCAAGATGTTTTGGATTCAACTCATAAGTTTGTTAGATTTATCTTATTTTGATGGTTTGCTTTTAGAACTAGTATGGAGATGGGATGATCTTTTGTTGATATGATACGGTTTCTTTCTAAAGTAGAGTTAGATAGTTAAATGTATGTGGTTTTTCCTGTGATCGCCTCTTGATTTTTTGATTCATTTTCTAGTTGTGGTCTTGGTCTTGATTAAATGTCAGGTTGGTACTTTCTTACTCGTTGAGGTAATTCATAATCTATTTAAGTTATGATTATCCTATTTGGGTGGATTCAACAAATCCCCATTTAAAAATTTCTTCATCCTAATGAGACTTAGTAATTCTTCTTCTTAGTGATATATTTCTATGGCTACTCTTTTCCAAGATAGAGTATTGGAAAGGTTAGTTTTTGGCTAAAGTTGTATTTCTCCTAGTTGCTTATGTTTTTGTGATTACTAGCATGAGTTTTATCTTTAGGGATTTATTGAGTATGCTTTGATAGTTCATGGCTTCCTGTAGATATGGAGTTGATTTCTTATGTTTTTAGTCAATGATTTATCCTCTATTGGGATTTTGTTCTTCTCATTTTTTTTATTTTGGCTAGGTATGATTTAGCTTTAATATATCATATTTGTATACTAAGATCAATTTTGGTAATAAACATTAATATAGAATTATTGGATCAATTTTTATGTTGATGCCTTAGAGTATTGGTTTAGAAGTTATGATAGATTTGAAGAATGAATTCCTATTGGTCCTAAGGTTTGTTTAGGAATTCGTAATTGATTGATTCATCCTTGTTGTTAAGATTTTAGCTTCAAATTTTAGAGCTTGAGTGCAGCCTTCATTTTAGATATGTGCAATTTCATATTACATCTATAGGTTAGTTATCCTAGTTCGTGGTTACCTATTTGGTATTCTTGAGTTCAGATGCATTATGGTTTATAGGTGTTGAGATGATAGTCTATGGACCCGATATTGTTCCCTTTATTTTTTACCATAATTCTCTAATTTTCATTATGATTCATAGATGATATACTCAGTGGTAGTAGTAAAGTTGAGTTAGATTTGGCTGGGCTTTATTCTCTATTGATGGAACATCTTAGAAATGATGGATTAGTAGTAATATATTGTGAGTTGGACTCCTAGATTTGATTTTTGAGAATTATTTGGCTAGTTGCAGCATTGTCTTAGATTACAGCCCTTGGTTATATATGTTAGGATCCCAGGTACCTTTGTATGGGCTTATGCGTATGTTTGCCATATGGACTTTCAGTAGATAAAATTTGGTTCTTTGATTTTTCTTTGATAAGATTGATCGGGTAGGACAACTGGTTTTCCTTCTGGTTTAGGGTGGATATTAGGTGTAGAATGGTAAAAGGAAGGTTATATTTTTATTTGAGTTGGTTTCATGACTCATACCTTAGTTTGGTTTTGGATTTGATAAGCCTTTATTGGATTGTGTGGGTATCGATATGGTATTAGTTTTTGTAGTTTGGATTTTCCTGCATCAGCCTTATCTAGTTTGTTTGGAGACCAGTTGGTGGAGGAGGTTGAGTTTTGGCTATTTGGAGGTAAAGTGAGAGAGCTAGTTGAAAAAAAGATACCTGTAAAAAAATCCCTTAGAATTGTTTTCTCCTCTTAAAGGATATCTAGGAAGTCATGCCCGAAGCATGCGGACCTAATACCTCATCTTTTCAAGCTTTTTAAGATCTTTCTATCCATTTACTTTCACGAATTAAAATCCTTTTAGTAATGGATATTGTAATGATCATCGTACTCATTTCCTTGATCTGTGTGGATTTCCGATATTTTAAGCTACCACATAGTAGCTACAAGTCATTTATGATCTCCCTGAACTGTCAGTTTGATGATTAGACAATTCGTTTGGATTTTAGGCTTATTTCCCTATTATTAAACTTTCACCATTTAGGAATTAGCCTTAGACAAAAACTACTAGTAGATGACTTTAGATTAGAATTTTGATAATAACATGAGCTCTAAAACATCGATTTTAGGGTAGTTAGTCTCTTGATTTGGGTCTCGAGCTACCTAGGCTCATTTCGAGCTATTGGTTGAAAGTTAAGAAAATAAAAGTCAAGTGTGGGACCCAACTTTTGATGTAATGACTTTAAATGGAAATTTTAACTACACCATTGAGTCTGTAACATCACATTTGGTATGGTAGCATAGTTTTTTTATGTATACAGGGTTTTGGAAGGATCTTGAGGGATTGGCAAAGACATGGAAAAATTCCACGACTCAGATGTCAACTAGTTCCATCGCTATCACGAGCCATGGGTCACGATTGCAATTGACTAGATACGTCACGAGTGCAATTATAGTGTGCAGGTTGCGACCATGACCGGCCTCTGCTGCCATAAGATGTGGTGATCGCAAGCCCGGGGTCACCATCACAGAACTAGGGTGTCTGGGTTGGGTATAAATGGACCCCTTATTTCGTGATTTTAGCCACTTATCAACCATTTCTTGAGAGGTGAAACCCTCAAGTATGTTATTAAGTGGGGTTGAAGCTTATAGATGATTTAGGGAGCTTGGTTATCAATTATTCCATGATTTCCCTTTGAATTCATAGTAATATTCCTTTTATTTCTTGATAAATTCTTTTAATTTTGGGCCTTAGATTATTAAACTTTAAGTGTTTATTTAAGACTCGATTATACTTTTTTTGTGCTTAACTTTTGAACACAATTTCCTTATCCTTCGAGGAACTTTGTGACGGGTTCAATTTTGGATTCTATTTATGGGTCCTATGGGCTCGTTCTTTACCCAAAATTTGATACAACTTATTATCTGGCATATGAGTCTCGTTTGACACCTAATGATGTGTATATTATAATTTTTATAACATGGCAGTATTTTGAGATTGTGGAGTGAAACATATATTTTATTGATGATTCAAGAATTTGTGGTTTGTCTTTGAGGTAAGCTTCTGTATACTTTTCTTCGCAAGATGACGTGTTATATATATTACATGTTAATATGAATGTTACGATTGATTATAGATAGAACATTGCAACTTAGTCTTGATTATTGAAGTTTGGGGAACAGATGGGTGAATTTACCCATAAGGTAAAATACTTTTTATGCTTGTAGGATCCTATTACCCTTGATTGCTGGCATGTCGGCGTTGTTAAGATTTATGAACCTTAGAATAAGTTTACGATATACTTGGTGGATTGTTATGATGATTCCTGGATCTTAAGGTTATGGTTATGTCGGATATGTACGTATTATTGGGGCGAAGGTCGTGTTATGATATTTATCAGATTTTGGGATGTGTTTATCCTTGTAAAGGATGTGGCCATAATTTATATACATGTGGATATTTATGATTTCCTTTTATGAATACTGGTGATGGCATGCATAGATTTGGCACATTCATGATTACTAAAAAGAATAAATGGTATTATCCAATTAAAATATTATCATGAAAAGTGTTCACAATGCATATTTGATATTGTAAATTCAAAAACCTTTGTAAATAAATGATTCTATTACTTTAAACCTTACTCAAAATATTTTCAGTAAGCCCATGTAGTTTAGGGAAATCCCACATACCTTAGATCATTTAGTTGAAAGGATGGAACCCAAATGTTGATTCTTTTCTTGGAAATCATGAACTTAAAGATTTATTTTTGGGTCTTTGAGAGAGGGTTTGTTTATGAGAAAAACTGATCACTTTCGACCGTATGATGCCCTATAAATATTTTAATCTTCAGTTTTCACGACATGGGGTAGTAGAGAAAAGATGAGAATGCCCCTCAGTTTTAAAATTTTTAGTAGAAACCTAATTTGGTGCCCTAGAGCGATGCTCCAAGTGGCTTACCGCTAGAGGCACCGTGATGCGATGCAATCATGGTGATCTACAGATTTGGGAATCCAAACACGGCTTAAACCTCATCCAAAAAATCCAAAACTCCCCCGAGACATCCCTTTTACACCCCTGAACATAAATCAACTCAATAATCTACGTATCGAGGTCAGGAAGGTCAATTTAAAAATCATTGAAGTTAAGGGCTCAAAATATGACTAAGTCCTTTTTAACACAGAGACAATTTTTTAGGTTGTAAGTTTCCTATGCATTCTACTAAGTGAGGTACTAATTTGAGAAGGCTATAGGGTGTTATATTATATCCCCCTTGGGATCATTCATCTCTAAATATTGGGTAGGATTTTATTGAAGCTATAGAAGTATGGATTAAAAGACGTAATCTCATATTAGGAATTCTAATTTCCACAACAAAATATACATAGGCATTCAAGAAGAGCTTCAAGTTATCACCAGGTAAATTCTGTAATCATAAATCATGAGATACTGAGGCTTGACATAGACAAGATCTTGGCATGTTATCATAACATTGTAAGGATGAATTTTCCTAAGAATCCTCAGTCTAATTAAGATTGATACAGGACATGAGATGAGATTCTCACGGGACATAAGAAAAGAATAGAAACACTGTCCACCTCAATTGATATTTCCTAGACTTTTAAAGATTATTTGCTTTTTGCCAAGTACTCCATGGGTCAGTTTTGGCTTGAGTTGGTTAAATTTGTCGTACATGTATTGTCTAAGGAAGGTATTATGGTTAACCCCGCAAAGATTGTGGTGATTCATGACTGAGGTAGACCCATATCTCCAACTAAGGTAATAAGCTTTATTGGTTTGGCTGGTAATTATAGACACTATGGGTTTCACTACTATTTCAGCCCGTATGACTAGATTGACTCAGAAAGAGATTCCTTTTTTATGGTCCAAGGAGTGTGAGTCGAGCTTTGGAAAGTTTAAGGACTTCCTTACTTCAGATCCTGTGTTAGCTCTTCCTATTGTGGGTGAGGGATTCACCGTGTTTTGTGATGATTTTGTCATTGATCCTAGGTTGTGTATTGATGCATCATGGTAAAAAATCCTTTAAATTTTGCAATGCTCCTCAACTATGCTTTCAGTTATGAATACCATATTTCAACATCTCTATCTTATAATTTCACCGCTAAATATATATCTACAAGATCTTGAGTCTAACTGCATTGTACTTACATGTTGAAGCATTAAACTAGAGTAAAATAATTCTAGCTTAAGATATGGGACCCTATACTCGACATCACTTTTAGAACATTACTTCACCTTATCACTATAATCAACCAACATTTAGGTCCTAAATCGAGGAATACTAACTATATAGGACACGGGTTTGTGTTTTCATCAACCACCATATTCAAGCCTATCATTACTACACCCACTTCATGGATCTCCCCTCTAAGACCAGTAATTTAATCATCCTTACTAAGATTTTCACCATATATCGCCTTCCTAACTATTTCTCATAATGAAAGTTCATCTCCTTCTTCTCCCTTCTCCGATATTCTTAGCTCAAGAAATAACATCAAAATTTTCATCTTCAAAAGAATCTACTCCCCCACTTAACACATTGCTACACTGCCATAACCAAAATCATACTAACATACGGAAGGTTATTAAACGTCCCGAGCACAAGCATCATGAATGGGAAAAACACTACTCAATCATAACTTATATTTGTTGATCTACTGAAGGTGGGAAATGAGGTTAAGATACGATACAATCACAAAGTGTTTCATATATCTAGTGTCTAGATCATAAGTAGAGAGTTGTTCTAATATAAAATCAACATAGCATGTGTTCTTAGGACAACCACAGTAAGAAAATGAGAGCCTACATCACGAGTCATATATCATAAGTTTGGAATTCATGAAGTTGACTATTGAGATAAGGACTTCTACTCAAAGCTATCGGTTCTCATTTTCAGGCCAAAAATAGTCATGAGTTCACGCAACTTTATCATTTGGCGAATCCTGGTATAAAATGAATCAGTAATATAAGAAAACATAGTTCCTTAGAACTAAGAATGATTTGGGACATAGATTTAAGGTTCATGAGCAACATAACATAGAGCTTTGATACTTTGAATATTGGACCACTAAGGTACATTATTGTCTCTAGTTTGTAGGTCGGGGCATGACATGAGTTACATAAAGAGCTTAAACCTTAGACATAAGAAGGACTTGAATAGATAAGACGTTATAGATGTCTATTCAAATCAAAGTACGAGGAGCTTTCTTGAATAGGAATATTGAAACTCGACACCACAAGAAAATTTGGGAACTACTTTAATCCATCATCTCCCCCTTAGAGGAAACCCACAATCCTAAGCTTAAGTACATATCTTCTAATTGAATCTACAAGAATAACACTCAACACAATGGGGTATCACCGTACCCATAAGTGGTAAACTTTCCATTTTTAACTATACTCTAAAGGCATTGCTTTCTAAGAAAGCTACTCTACACTTTCGCTATCCTCTATAGCCACGAACCTACAACTCACAGTCTCATGAGCATACCTATCCCCACTTCTTATCACCTAAAAATTCACTCTTCACTACTTAATATTCTAACATTAGACTGCTAATCACATAACTTACATAATAAAAAAAAATTAAGACTATACCAGAGGCACATACTGCCTACTTATATTTCCTCCATTCATCTCTAATGAACATTACACAACAACTACTTAGTCATCTCCATACTACGAGATTTGAGAACAAAATCTAGGTACATGTGACACAAGTACACATCATACTTTATCTAACAACATTCTACCTCTGGGTTCAACTTATAATTATATACTTATGCTATTATACACTTAATGACTCAACCAAAATTCATTATTTTAACACTAGTCCATATGTACATATATATCACAATTATCCACTTTTTTTTCAACAAGTTGCCAACCTAAGATATTTCACACCTCACATTAAGCCTACTAATTCATTCTCACAAATGATAATGGACTCAAAAGCAAAAAATCAGCAACCACACAAACAGAAAACAACACACTAGAAAGAAGATGAAAAGAAGATTGCAATAAAATTTAAGATAGATAGAAAGACCTTTACTACTACCAAGTGATTAATAAAAGGTGGTGTATCAAAAAACCAATCACACCTCACCAAAAGAAGCTTAAAAATTCCTCTTAGGTGACCCAAAGGACTCATACTTCCTCAAGTTTACCTTTTTTGCCAATTAACCCAAAACATGTGAAAAAATAATTCAATTGCACTCAAGGTTGAAAATTGTGGTTATAGAGCTAAAACTAGAAGAATAAAGCTACAAACTATGAGTAATATTAAATTTCATTCAAAAACTAATGAGAAGAGTGAAGAAATTATCTATTTATACTATTACATGTCAATTGAAAAAACTACCCTTAATGAACTAAAGAGACAGGGCACCCCTTGAGTGTTGGAATATAAAGTGAAAAGTCCATCATGCCCTTTAAGTAAGGTGCCTCTTGAGTGAAGTTATTCCCTTCCCATCCTTAAACTTTAAAAAACTTTAAAAGGCTCCGAACAATTTCCAATTTCGAATCTTGAACCTTTGACAATGCCTTGTACTCTTTTGTACTCTTCATGCTTATATCAGGGACCAAGGTGAGTCTTAGTACAGCTTTTCACCCGCAGTTGGATGGGAAAATAGAAAGAAGTATTAAGACATTCAAAGATATGCTTTGAGCTTGTGTGATTGATTATGATGGTAGTTGGGTTAAGCATTTGCCTCTAATAGAATTTACATATAATAACAGCTACCACTCTAGCATTGGGATGGCTCCATTTGAGGCCTTGTATGGTAGGAGGTGTTGGTCTCCTATGAGATGATTACAGGTTGGTAAGGCAGAGATATTTGGTCTAGATTTGGGTAACCAAGCCACAGAGAAGTGAAGGTAATTTGGGATAGGCTTAAATTCGCCTAAAGTCACCAAAAGTCTAATGCAGATATGAGGCGTAGGAAGTTAGAGATTGAGGTTGGGGATACGGTATCTTGAAGGTGTATCCCATGAAGGGAGTGATGTGATTTAGGATGAAGGGGAAGCTCAATCCCCAGTATGTTGGTCCGTACATTATTTTGAGATGGGTTTTCAATGTTGTAAATGAATTAGAGTTGCCTTATAGTTTGATCTCCATTCACCCTTCAATATTGAAGGGGGGTGTGGGTGATTCATCACAAATTGTTCCTATTAAGGATATTGGTATTTTAGATTCCTTGTCTTATGAGAAGGTCCTGATTGAAATCTTTGATTGGCAAGTTTATCGGTTAAAGATGAAGGATGTAGCATCGATAAAGGTTTTATCGAAGAACCACAAGGTTGAAGAGGCTACTTGGGAAGAAGAAGAGGACATGAAGTCCAAGAATCCATTCGTGTTTTCCATTTTGAAAGGTCGTGCTAAGGTATGTGTTATTTTTAACATCTTTATTTTCGAACATAGTTAAAGGAAGGAGTAGAAGAGTTTAGGGTTTGATTGTACTAGTCAATGTCTTGTCCCATCATTCAAGGATGAATGATCCAAATGGGGAAGAATTGAAACACTCTAGGTTTTGGAACTTGGAAAACTCTTGAGCTCTAAGCTCACTGTCCTTGTAATGACTTAACCATATGAGCCGTACGGTATAGGTATGGGTCAGGTGAAAAAAATTGTGAGGTTTACAATGAATGGTGATTGGGTTTATGTTGTGATTACGAGTTGGTTGTATGAGTCGTTAAGTGATACCATAATTAACTACTAAAACGAAATGAAGACCTAACGAAACAAAAAACAGAAACTAGAAGAAAAGGAGATGAAGATAAAATGCATAAATGTAAAGGGATAGTAGTGAGACATACACTCACACCAATGAATAGCACCAAGGTGTTTATCAAACACCAAGAAACACAACACCAATGAGAGATAACACCAAACTCTTAGGTGAAACAAATGAATTTACACTCCTCAATCACACCTTTTTTGCCAATTTATCAACACAAGTGAAATTCGTCAAATGTATTAATCCCTAGTTTCGATGTTTTTTCCAAGACCTACATTAAGATGGATTATCCAAGACCTACACTAAGGAAAGAAAATTACAACTTTATAATAATAAACCAATTCATCAAAGTTTAATGAAAATGGAATCTAAATGGTACGTTTATACTTATTACAAACAAAGAGTAAAATACCCTTAAAGAAGGGTGCTCCTTTGGAGTGTAAAAGAGAGACATCAAAAGACAATATTGCCCTTAGTGATCCCAAGTATAGGCATTCTTGGAGTGTAAGGACCCTTCTCCAATCTTCAACTTGAACAAGGCTTTGTAATGGTTCCGAAAGGTCTTCAATCACTTGCAAATCCGAGGCTTGAACCTTTGAAAATCCAAAGCGTGAACCTTTGATAAGACCTTGTAATCATTGCACTCTTTTTTCTTGTATCATCTTTTTCATCTTAAAAGGAATTTGACCTCAAATTCAAACCTTGCAAAATAAAAAAGACGGAAATCAAGCACATATTCCTCATGATATGAGGGTTAGGGTTAGTGGAATAATTGATATAAGCATGCCAAGGGGGTACACTTTTGATATACAACCAGGAATCCTTTGTTTTCACAATGAAATATCTAGTATGATCATTACAAATGACATGGCCAATATCAACATCAAGGAGTAAGGAACACAGTCCGATACTATCACATATATCATAAAACCAAGGTTGTTCATAATTAAATATATCCACGGGTCTTTTGTGTGTGACATGAAGATCTTAGAATAAATGGCACAAAGGAAGTGGCTTTGACAAATATCAATTGATAAGGAAACTACAATGGTATTAATGGATTTACTATACCCAAAAGGTAAGACTAGCTTTAGATTAGGAACCTTAAGATACATTTGTTTCATTACCTCTAGAAAGGACCTTATCAAGTATGGTGCCACTATTGATCTTAAGGTCCACCTTACCCATATATCATTATCATTCCAACATGAAAACCAGCCAAAAAAATTATTACCTCTACATAATAATAATTCAAAATTAACATGGTTATCATCATAGCTAAATAGGTAGTATAGGAAGGAATCAAATATGAAGACATTATGTCGAGGGGGTACACCTTTAAAATACAACCAGAAATCCCTTATTTTGTTCATGAAGTACTTAGTAAAAGCATCAAAAAGGATAGGGTGAAAGTAACCATCAAAGGAAAACAAGCATATACCGTGACAATCCCTTCTCCACTCCACTAGTGTGCTGGGATCAAATGGATGATGTAACCAAGGGTATAAACAGAGATTACACATCCCTTGTACGAGAGGACAAAAATCATAATCTACAATGGCATTACTCTCAACTTTTCCATACACATGATATCTATGATCTAGGATAATGTCATGACTTTTATCACACAAGTTCAGTAAAGGATACCCAATATCATGATTAACATTACAAGTATGAACACCAACTTAAGGATTTTCAATCATGCCATTAACTTGTTCAAGTAGTTATCTATTCCTAGGAGCACATTGAGCATTATACACAACAAGAGAACTATGAAGGAGAGATTCATGCTTTTATACACTAGGTAAACCCGAAATCACAACACCTTGGATACTAATATCCACATCAAAATATTTTAAACTTAAGGTAGTGTAGAATTTACCATAGTGACTTTGGTTTGTACTAGGGCAGACCGTGTTCTTTGTACTCTGGGCCGAGAGTGCACTTAGAACACCAACATATTTTGGAGGGACTTCACTTGTATTTTTCTTTAGAATCATATCATCCTATACCTGCACATAAAAAGAATCAATCCTAGGCAAAGTTATAGCATTTGGGTTAGTGAGTAACAAGGATTCTTTGTGTACAAGATCCACAATCAAGCATTTCTTTACCCTTCCAACTTCACTACCCTAGTTTTCCTTTCCCTCTCCCTCTTATCTTTACATTCTTATTGTATCTCACCACTAAGTTTCTGTCCATATTGAGGCTTGACCTCATTCTCTTTGGATTCTAACTTGTGAAGACGAGGCACTGGATTTCATTGATGATGGGTTTGGATTTATGGCTTGGGGTTTTGTGGAGTGTAGGGTCATTGGTCAAGTGGATTTAGGACTTGGTGGTTTGAATTTTGTGGATGTTTTGGTGGACATAGTCTATCAACCCCCACTTTAATTCTAGTCATGTCACCCATCATGGATCCCAGATAACCTTTCATGGATCTCAAGAAACCCTTTATAATGTCAAAGCTACCCTTCAAGTCATGGTAAAATGCATCAAACCGAGCCAACCAGATTCCCAAAGCATCATTCCCAAGTGAAGAAGTACTTGATCCAATTGATTTCATGAGTAATGTACCTATGAAACTCAAGAAATAAAACCTACAAAATGAATAAACAATTTTGTTCAATAAGGCCTCACCACACAAACACTTAGATCTTACCTCACACTTGGTTTCACAAGTGTTGAAAACTTGGCAATACTTTGCGAGTAAACTGAGTGGTCAATACGCCTTGGTCCGGATTAAATTTTTGTTTGATATGACTCAAATAAAATGATGCATGGAATTGAACCAACAAACTAATATGAATTAAAAATGAGAAAAGCACACAAAAATAGAAGACACAAAATAAACGAACTCTAGACTAATTACCAATCTAGTAGGTACTTACTAGTTTGCTAATTAGGGATAGAGTTTAACACACAAGAAACTATAATGAAAAATGAGAAACTAAGAAATATAGTTTAGAGCTTAGTTAGATTGATCAACTAGTGATGATGCGGCACAATATGGTTGGTTGTTGATTTTGCAAAAAATTTTCTATTCCTAACTTTATGTCGAGGCCAAACAGTCTTTTGGAGAAGAAGAATTTTGTTTGGGAGGGAAAATTATTGGTTTGAAAGCCTTTTTGGAGCTTCAAGTTAATTAAAACACAATGGTCCCCCCTTTTGTACTTGATTTGTACTTGAAGATTCCCTTTGTCTTTGTTGTTTTCTTCTTTTGGTAAGACTAGGAAGCTTCTTCGAAATTGTCTTTAACAACTAGTACACCCTCTCTCCTCCACCTTTTTTGGATCAAATGAACCTCTTCAATAATCTTCCCTAACAAGGTATGATGAACATTGAAGAACAAGATGAATATTCAAGAGTTGACAAAGTTTAACCCTCTATCAAATGAACCCCAAATTTGGATTTTCTTTTTGATATAGGTTTCTTAGGCCATGGAAAACACAACCAACATAAAATCAGCCATAAAATTCCACAAACAAGAAGATCGAAAGTGAGATCCCACCTCAAAAGGTTCAAACAAGGCACAACAATGGTGGATCTAGCTCAAATTCAACAAAACTTTGCCCTAAACTTAAATCTAGACCATTTAAGTGTTAGAGTACAAGAATCTAACACTAAAAACTCTCCAAAAATCTAAAAATGAGTAGATCTAACACAAAATTTTGGATTTACAACAAACAAAGTAAGATCTATCTTTTTTTATGATTTTTCTTTTGATTTGACTCTTTTTTGTGAGATTTTCTTAGATCCAAGGCTTAGAGTTTTGGGAACAACTCTAATACATGGCTCTTGATAGAAAATTATAAAAGAATAAACTACTAAAATGATATTAAGGCCTAAAGAAACAAACAAACAAAAACTAGAAGAAAGGGAGATGAAGATGAAATGCATAAAAGTAAAGGGATAGTAGTGAGACATACACTCACACCAATGAATATCACCAAGGTATGTATCAAACACCAAGACACACAACACCAACGAGAGATAACACCACACTCTAAGGTGGACCAAAGGAATTCACCCTCCTTAATAACACTTTTGTTGACAAGTGAAATCTATCAAATATATTAAGCCCTAGTTTCAATGTCTTTTCTAAGACCTACACTAAGATGGATTTTCCAAGACCTACACTAAGGAAATAAAAATACAACTTGAGTGATACTCAATCAATTCATCAAAGTCTAATGAAAAGGAAAGCTATATAGTCTATTTATACTTATTACAAACAAAGACTAACATACCCTTAATGAAGGGTGCTCCTTTGGAGTGTAAAAGAGATCCATCAAAAGACAATATTGCCTTTAATGATTCGAAATATAGTTGGCCTTGGAGTGTATGGTCCCTTCTCCTATATTCAACTTGAACAAGGCTTTGTAATGGTTCCAAAATGGCTTTAAGATGTTGCAAATCCGAGGCTTGATCCTTTTAAAATCCGAAGCATGAACCTTTGATAATACCTTTTAATCCTTGTGCTCTTTATGCTTGTATCATTAAGGGTGGTGATAATTCGTTGGTATGATCCCTAATCAAACTAGTAACTTAATGTTTTAACTTGAATCTGAGTATGAGTGGCTTACTAGGAGCTAGGAGGATAGGTTACGAGTCATGAGGTGAAGTCATAGGTTGTCTAGTGTCTAATCCATTTTGGTTTTATCTTGGATATGACTAGACCATATAATTCATAAGGTCTGGTAATGAGTGGGATCATGGGTTCTATGATGGATAGTGTGATATGAGAATAATAGTAACCTTAGCTTTCAACGGCATCATTCAAAATCACTATGCGAAGAATCAAGCTTTAGTCGCATTGAGGACACGGGATCATACTTAGAGGGGACATTTTGAACCTACCATTAATCAAACCCAAGTGTGTAAGATTTCTTGGAGACTTGAAGACTTAAGTACTCTCGAGTTTTGACCACCTTGTTGGTTCACGGTTTTTGTTCCCTTAATTGAAGGGAATTTTTGTCACTTATCTTTGTCCAAGTGACACTCCATGACCATCCCTCCTCGTTAAGGGCATTGGAGTCATTTTGTGTTCATTTTGTAATAGATTATAAATAGGCTCCTTTAGTCCTATTTTCATTAGTTTATGAAAGATGAAAGACTGAAACATTAAAAATCCTCTCTCTTGAGAGTAGAACACTTAGTCTTAGTTAGGGCTTGGAAAACCTAGTATTGATCTATTCTAGGAAATGGTAGATTTTGAGGTGAGTTGATTCCCTTAGAGGTCACCGTAAGAGTGTGGTTTTGATTATTACATTCATTAGGGGTTTTTGAGTTTAATACACTTTTTATTTGTTAATCTTGTAATAATCTTGGTCTCACTATCTATCCATTCCTTTTATTGTTGTCATCTTGTGTAGTGGACTATTTTCCGTACTTTATTGAATCCGAAACTTGTGTTATTGTTATTCATCTTTTTCCTCACATTTTGTAGATGTTTTTTGGTGTTATATACACCATTATACCTTGTATTATTCTTGTTGATAGCAAATTTGTGAGTTGTCTCTATCTTGGTTCTCGGATCCTTAAGATTGTGGACTGATTTGTAGTGTGCTTCGTGCTTTCCTTGTTTTTCTTGTATCATTTGGTATCAAAGCATGGGTATATCTGTTTCATTCAAGATCAATCATGGGATTGCTTTCTAGAATATTCAAAAAAGAAAATTGTTGACCAGCTGAAAAATTAAAAAAGAAGTAAATCTGTCCATTTTGTGTTCTTAGCCGAGAATTGTGTTCTTGTTGTGTCTTCGCCGAGATTTTCTTATTATCTTTTCAAGATCTTGGTGTATTTTATGTTATTTAGTTGTTTATATGTGTTGTTTTTCTTGTTCACTAGAACTTTGAGTTTACATCTATATTTGAGCTTGAAATGTTGATGTTGTTGTTGTGAACCAAATTGTGACCGATTCTTGTTGTGGGTTTGAGAATTGAACGAGTGATGTGTTGTTAGTTCAAGTTTAGAATGTGTATTATGGGGATTGTGTTGTGGAATTTAAGCTTGAGAAGGTGTTGTTGTTGTGTGGGAGGTCCAACTTGAACCTTAGGACTTCAAGACTCAAAAGTGTGTTCTTGGTGTTCTTCACCATTTTCAAACCTTGTTGAAGAAAAGTGGTTGTTTAATTTAGAAAGTGAAGAAAGAGAGTGTGTTTTGTTGTTATTCTTGGAAGATTTGTCCAACTAGTCTCGAAGTAAAGGTGTAGTACTTGTAGTACAAAGACTTTACATCCACTCAAAGACTTATAATTACCTTTTCACCACTTTCCAACAAATTTCCATGATTTAATGTAACACCCCGAAAAACGGGTCCCGGAGCGTCACACGATGCTTAAGGATATGAGTAGCCCCAAGCTAACCCTTTGAGACATTTTCATTCAGTTCAATACAAATCAATGAGGTTTCCATAAATAACCCTCAAATATCAACAGATTAATCATCATCAAAGAATAAAAGAATTTCAGAAAGATAACAAAATACGACTTATTAGTCAACTCCCAGCATCTATACTAGTCTGACAAGCCTCTAAGAAAATCAATAAAACCAGCGAGCCATTGAGATATGCCCTAACTGACTCATACTCAGTTATCAAATATAAATAATTCCATAAAACCAACATCAGATATCATGTCCTCGAAACATGAGGACTTACCACAATCGAGGATGTAGAATAGTGTGCCCGAAGAATCACTGTCGAACCTGTGAGCACCTGAACCTACATTCTGATAAAATATATCCCACATCTGAATATGTGGGACAGTACCAAGAAAAGAAACCGAGTATATGTCGGTATATGCATTTGTATAAACATCATCATCATAAATATTTATAAGAAACATGCAGGATGTATGAAAGACTCATATAGCCCGAAAAAAATCATCATAATCATGAGAGGATGAAATAAGTACAATAACGCATGTGAGTCATCATATAATTTGTCAATCACTTTCAGTTCATCAAGAATATCAATTCTCATAATGTAAATATCATTTAAATCTTTTGAAAGAATAACTTTCACAATTCTACTTTCAAATCCCTTCACCGTTCACCATAGACACAAGAAAACACACACACACTGGGAGATCCTATAACCGACATAAACCATGTGAGCTACATGGAGTCCAACGTACAAACCGCGTTGGGGAGAGTCGTCCTATCCTTGCAATTAGAGTACGACTATCGATATCAAATCCTCATAAACTAGTGATCACTATATAAATCAGCCTCAGGCTCACTCCTACAAGGACACGTATTTCTAGGGAAGTAAGGTCACTTTATACCTCCCAGTCGGTGCTAAAGATTTCTCCCAGGCTTAGCTCAGATCGTTTGAAAAAAAATTCATAACAAAACAATTTCAGTAATATATAAATATACATTGGGAGCCATCATGCTTCCCATCTATCAAAATCAACCACGTTGTTGATTTCTTTCACACTCGAGTTCAAAACAACTCCATTAAGACCAAAAGGTCAAATCATTCAAAATATCTCAAATATTCAATATCAACGTGCTTATAACACACACTTTCTAAACAAAAACACAATTTCCAATGGGGATTCACGACCCAAATATCAAAATCATGATAAATATCACTCAAGATTCATGCTTTATATCTCCACACATGTAAATTCATCTTTTAAAATCATAAACATCAATATTTCATAATAATCATCATAAGATATGGGTTCATGCTTCAAATTCATAAAAATCAAATAAAAATCATGCCTTTGTAAAGAAAATTACTTTTGGACACAAGAACGAAAGAGAGTTCTTGTTGAAAAAATCCACATACCTTGAATGATAAACTTTAGATCGATACTCATTTTTATGATGTTAATCGTGCCTTTGAATGATGGTTCTTGGAGTTCTTAAACTAGGAACTTGGAATCTTGAATAAATTTACAGAATTAATGGTGAACTTTGGAGGTTCTTGAAATTGGATGTAGGAGGTTAGGGTTTTCTTTCTGAGAAAATTTGATGTAATATAACATATAATGCGTCTAATAGGCTTTAATATAGGGTTTGGATGGATTTTGGGTGAGCGGAAATGACCAAAATGCCCCTAAAAATCAAAAAAAAATTCGAATCTGTCCTTTGGTGGACCATTTTGATAGTCTGAAGTAGCTCAACTATAACATTTTACTCTGATATCCAAATTGGATGAAACCAATTTCATTAGAAAGAGGACTCTCATATATTTCCGTTGATATATAGTATCTCACCCAGATCATTATGTACAAGGAGTTATGATCATTTGAAGTTGACCCAAAAATTCTCTTTTGATAGGCTGAAGTAGATTGACCCTAATTTTTTTCTCCAATAGCTAAATTGGATGAAACCAATTCCATTGGAAAGAGGACTCACAGAGCTTTTCGTTGATATATAGTAGATCACCTAGATCATTATGTACTAGAATTTATGGTCATTTAAATTTGGAGCAGAAATACACCAGGCCTCAGTACTTTTTCCTGCACGTTTTACTGTTCACTACTATTCACGATTCGATCAGAATGTTCATAACTCGTTGCTCAGGTGTCCTTTTTAGATGATCCACATATCGTTGGAAATATTATTTGATACTCTACACAATGGTGGATCATAATCTAAGATATTCCACACAAAAAATTTATAATTCATTCTAGAAGATAGAACCCAACACGTTTACGCACAAAATTTCAACGAAAAATTTCCCGGGGTATTACATCATCCCCCCTTGGAAAAATTCATCCTCGAATGATGCTAGACATACCGAGATTAGATAGGGAATAGAGCATACAGCTGAAACCATTCGTTAGACTTATCACCACATTGTTTCTCACTCCAAATGCAATATAGAATGCATAAATTCAAGAAACTACAGCTGAACACATAATAAATGACAGCTGAACTGCTATAAATTTTATCAAAAGTGCATGATTTATGAAAGAACGGTAACTTCGGCTTGATTGGAGTTTGTGAAAAATGGGTTCGGGTACTAGGATCTCATATCCTCCTCAGCTTCCCAAGTTGCACCCTTAACAGATTGGTTTTGCCAGAACACCTTGACCAAGGGAACTTTTTTGTTCCTTAGTCTTCGAATACTGAAATCAAGAATCTCAATAGGAATCTCATCAAAAGAAAGATTTTCTTGAATGCCAGCACTCATAGAGGAATCCACAACCACAACATCGCTAATATGCTTTCTAAGCATGGAGACATGGAATATTGGATGAACAAAGGACAACTCAAAATGCAACTTGACCTCATAAGCTACCTTACCAACACGGATAAGAATTGTTTAAGGACCAACATAACAGAGACTAAGCTTCCCCTTCTTTCCAAATCTCTTCACCCCCTCATGGGTGAAATTTTTAGATACACTAGGTCTCCAACTTTAAACTCAAGGTCTCTCCTTCTAACATCTGCCTATGACTTTTGATGACTCTGCGCAGTTTTCAACCTTTCCCTAATTAACTTAACTTTTTTCATAGCCTCAAATACCGAATCAGGACCACTCATAGCCGCTTCACCTACCTCGAACCAACCTATGAGTGATCTACACTTCCCTCATATAAGGCTTTAAATAGAGCCATGCCAATACTAGAGTGGAAACTGTTATTGTAAGCGAACTCTATCAACGGTAAGTGATCATCCCAACTTCCCTTAAAGACAAGTGCACAAGCTCTCAACATATCTTCTAAGGTCTGGATTTTCTGTGCAGCCTGACTATCGGTCTGTGGATGAAAAGAAGAACTCAAAAGCACTTGGGTACCAAGACCCTTCTGAAAAGCTTTCCAAAATTGCAAAGTGAACTGAGTACCCCTATCTGAAATGATAGACAAGGAAACTCCATGCAGTCTGACTAGCTCTCGGATATACAATCTAGTGTAATCCTCAATAGTATATGAATTATGAATAGGTAAGAAATAAGTAGACTTATTCAACCTATCAACCACAACCCAAATGGAATCATGATGGCATCGGGAAGGAGGTAAACCAATCATGAAGTCCATATTTATCTATTCCCACCTGGAAGTGGGAAGAGATAAAT
>NW_025893470.1:254122-271700 GCF_002878395.1 Capsicum annuum
CAGTCTGACTAGCTCTCGGATATACAATCTAGTGTAATCCTCAATAGTATATGAATTATGAATAGGTAAGAAATAAGTAGACTTATTCAACCTATCAACCACAACCCAAATGGAATCATGATGGCATCGGGAAGGAGGTAAACCAATCATGAAGTCCATATTTATCTATTCCCACTTCCAGGTGGGAATACTAAACTCTTGCATCATACACCAGGTCTTTGGTGTTCAACCTTAACCTGTTGGCATGTTGCACACTTAGCTACAAACGCTACTATATCTTTCTTCATACCACTCCACCAATAGATTTCTCGCAAGTCTTGGTACATCTTGGTGGCACCAGGATGAATAGAATATTGCGCCCCATGCGCTTCAGCCATAATACTCTGACTCCTTGGGGTAATATTCCTATATGTGCATCCTTGTTGGAAAAACTTGTTCCTAAATTACATGAATTTGAACTTATGGATGCTAAGTTGTCTAGTTGTTTGAAGGAAACAATGTGTATGTGTTTAAATATTTATTCTCCACCCGTGAATTCCTTTGCATATAATTCTTTCCTATACTACCACTTTGCCTTTGATGATATTCATGCTAGTCTTGGATTTATTTTATGTCGAGGTAGGAAGTTTGTTGATCTGTTCATGTGTATGTATGATACGGATTTTATGTACTTTAAAACCAACAGTAACACCCCCCTTGGTGTGGTTTTTTGATGAGCTAAAGAAGAAAAGATGTCTTATGGCTCATAAGATGAAGGAAGTTCTACATTATGGATTATCTGATGCCAATAGGACCTATGCAGTTTCTTTATCTCCTGGTGATTCCCATAGCCAAATCCTTTATACACCTTTTATTAAGCTTTTAATATCTAATTAAAAGGATCCTTGGATATATTACAAATATATGCCCCTTGGCATGTTAAGATAATTTGTTGTGCTAACCCTAACCCTCATGCCATGAGGAGTTTGTATTTGTTTGCCCTCTCTTCATTTTTATAAGGTTTGGATTTGAGGTCGAATCCTTTTCAAGAAGGGAAGGATGATACGAGAAGAATAGACACCTTAGCTTTTGACGACATCATTCTAAGCCACTATGTGAATAATCAATCTTTGGTCGCATGGAGGTCATGATATCATACTTGGAGGGGATATTTTTATCCACCATTAATCAAACCCGAGTATGGAACATTTCTTTGAGACTTGAAAACTTAATTACTCTTGAGTGTAGACTACCTTGTTGGTTCACAGTTTTGGTTCCCTTGATTAAAGGGCATTTTGGTCACTCATCTTTGTCCAAGTGACACTCCATGACCATCCCTCCTCATTAAAGGCATTGGAGTCATCTGGTGTTCATTTTGTAATAGATTATAAATAGGCTCCTTTAGACTTATTTTCATTAGTTTATGAATGATGAAAGATGAAAACATTAAAAATCCTCTCTCATGAGAGTAGAACACTTAGTCCTAATTAGGGCTTGGAAAAGCTAGTATTGATCTTTGCTTGGATGTGGTGGATCTTGAGGTGAGTAGATTCCCTTAGCGGTCACCGTAAGAGTTGGTTTTGATTATCACATTCATTAGGGGTTTTTGAGTTTAATACATTCTTTATTTCTTAATCTTGTAATAATCTTTGTCTTACTATTTGTCCTTTACTTTTAATGTTGTCATCTTGTGTCGTGGACTGTTTTGGGTCCATTATTAAATCCAAAACTTGTTTACTATTATTGATATTTTTCCTCACTGTTCTTTGGTGTTATATACACCATTGTATCTTGTATTCTTTTTGTTTTTACCGAATCTGAGAGTGGTCTCTATCTTGGTCCTCGAATCTTTAAGATTGTGGACTGATTTGTGTGTGTTTTGTGCTTTCCTTGTTTTTATCGTATCATAATGTATGGGTGTTCAACTCATTGTCTTGGTGAAGACTCAATGGTATGATTTGTATGTTGTGGTTATGAGTCAAAGGGTTGACTTGTAATTACCTGTGGGTTTTTTTACAACTTTAAGCTGAAGGCATTATGGACATTCCCCACTTTAAATCCCATTGATACCAGGACTTCAAACATCTTTCGGGACTTCATTAGCACGTTATTCCTAATCAAATGCTTTTAAAATCCCTCTCAAACTCTCTGCTCAAGCAAAAAGCTAGGGTTTCATCTAGATAATTAATTAAGGCTTTCAAGGGTGGTTTCTCTCCTTACTTCTTGGTGTCTAAGGCATGTGACTCTTCCCTCATTGTTATTTTACTAAAATGTCATGTTTAATGTTTGATTTTTAATGGTATTATTATGATTTTGAAATAAAGGTTGGGAGTTTTGGATGTTTTTGGTTGAATAAAGCTTCTCATGGTTTAATTATGGTTTTTCCTTATTTTAGTATGATTTTGAATATTGTTGGATTGATGGTAATAGTAAATAACTTTTGGGGTACTATGGATTCCCTAAATTACTTGGTTATTGTCTTGAAACTTACGTTCTCTCAACCTGTTTATGAAGTTGCTTATGAATATGATTTTGTCACATAGTTTTATTATTCTTGGAATCCTTGCATTGCGTAAATGGTAATGGAATTGAATTGGATTGGTTTGCTGTAAAAAAAATTTGGAAAGGCCTTGGTGGCCATGGTCTTTGTTTAATTTGAAATGGTGGTGTCTAATTTTTGTTTAATGGTTCTATATGGCACAAGGGAATAGACTTGAAAGCTCTAATTTTGGTTTGGCGATACCAACGGTAAATACCTAATTATAAGACTTCACGGATAATAATTTACAATGTGTAAATACATTTAATATGGCCTTAAAGGGGGTTGTATAGTAAAGCCGTGAAAGGTGGAGGTACCAGGAAGGACCAACACTTTAAACTCATGTTTGCTGATGTGAGATTTTATCTTGATGACCTGTGAGCATAGTTCACATTATTGATATATATTTATGCCGAGTATTAATGGGTTTGGGGCATTCCTTGGTCTTTTTTATACCTTTAGTTTGTGTGGCTAACCCACATTGGGGCCCTTTCAATATGAGAAGCTGAACCAAGATAGCCCGTGGGTGGTGGTTAGAACAACAAAGCTACACAGCCTAGGTTAAGGTTTCAAATTTCATTTTATTTTATACCTTGTTCCCTATCATATTATGATATATATGTATATATGTAATTGCATATTGTTATTTGATTATGTTTTGAATGATGGCATTAATTTACCTTTATTCCTGAGTTATATGTTAGTGTTCACTCTGCTAACCGTCTTTCATGTTTGTATCCCGACGCGATGTAGGAATCAGCCATACTACCATTCCTTCTACTCAGTTAGTTGGATTTGAAGACATCTTTGAGTTAGATTTAAGTGGTGATCTTCCACACATTGAAAGACTATATTTCATGCTTGACTTCTTTTCAGTATTGTTATTTCTTTTGTTTTGGTTTTGGCTATGGTTGGGGGCATGTCCTGACTATTTATTCTTTGATTATGATTATAGGCTTTTTTGGAGTACGAAGGGCATGAGTGGTGTTGGTTAGTGTTAGACTTGGTATTATTGGTATTAGCATTGCGATTGGTATTGGTTAAACACTTGGTTATTGTTTTTTGGTTATGGTTATAGATTAGTCATTAAATTATTATAGTTTTATCCTATTATATGTTTGAAGTTTATTCAACATGGGATGTAGGGTGGTTAATGGCGGAGTATTGGGGGATTTCTCCGATCTTGGTTGGACTTGAGATACCTGACACGACTAGGCCCTGGTTCAGGTCATGTCACCAGGCTTTTATACTGATACAATCCAAATTGCCAACAAGACTATTAACTAGAAGACAAGTACCGGAATTGCAAGCTCTTCAATGATAATTCATAAAGATCGATGTACTCTAGTATGTTTTGAGCACCTCTAAAAGATTTCACATCATAATATACAGATTAGGATTAAAAGGAGGAACATATACCCTTCTGCCCAGAGATAATGACTTGGTTTATAAGTTGTCTTCTAGTTGATGACTTGTCACCTTACTGATGACCTAAGTGATGACTTGTAACCTTAGTGATGACTAGTTACAAGTAGTCAGTTGAGAATCACTAATTTAAGGTTATTTTTGTAATTTTCTCATGGGTCACTTTTGGGCCTTGTAATAGACTATAAATAGAAACTCTAGGGGTATTTTCCATAAGTTTATGATGAATTTTAAATTTATACATTTTTAAGAGTGTGAGGTAAGCTTTAATTAACTTGTGTTGATACTTTATTTAGAAATGTAGGTTTCTTGGGAATTTATTCCTTAAGGTATAAATAAGATTAAGGTGCTTTGTGTAATATTGAATAGAGGATTAGCGGTTTGATATACCCTTAGTTTGCTATCCATTCTTTTTATTATGTCTATCTTATTGCTTCTCCATGTATCTTTATCATTTGTTTCTTTGTTTCATTGTTTTTTTTTTCATTTTGTGGATTTTTATGATATTATTTGGTATCAAATCCATGTTTTATTTCATTCCCATGAAGTCAATCTTGGGCCTGGTTAAAAAATAGGCAGCCCGGTGCACTAAAAAGTTAATCTTTGATCTAACTATCTTGAAAAATGAAAAATTACAAAAAATTGTACTATTCATGTTTTTATAGCTTAGGTCAAATTTTGAGTTTTTGATTTATATGTCTTTTATGTTTCTAATGCTTTAATAGTGTTCTTTAGTACTATTTGAGTCATTACCTAAGATTTCAGTTTAATTCGACAAGTTTTGAGTGACCCACCATTGTTGAAGATTAAGTTTGAAGAAACTTCAAGTGGGTTTCAAAATCTGAATTTATTGGGTGAGTTTTGAGTTATGAAAACTATTGAGATTTGTTCAGGATCTTAGAAGGAGTTTGGGTCTTGAATTTAATTAAATTCTAAGATCATTTACTTGAGGGACAAATTTTAATGTTCTTCAAGTTCTTCATATTTTGTTGAAGAAAAAGACACAAAAGTAAGGATTTGATCCAAAGGAATTGGCGAAAAAAGAGTTGTACTTGTTTGTGCAAATGAAAATTCCAAAGTGGGATAAGTAGTAGAAGAAGTGGGCCCAAGGAATCTAGTGATCAACTACAAACATATAATCTGCCTATGGTTGACAACAATAATGACAAGTTGTAAAATTACTAAGACTTGTCAACCTAGTCGTCAACTAGGTGACTAGTTGTCAACTAGGTGATGAGTTGTCAACCTAGTCATCAACTAGGTGAGGAGTTTTTACCAAAGTTGTCAGATAAAAATAGACCCAACCCCTATTCTGCCTTGAGTTGATGATAACATTGACAAGTTGTCAACCTAGTGATGACTACCAACCTATTCGTCCACTTTGTTGTCAACTTGGACTAAACTTCGGTAAGCTCAATCTCGATTCTAAGTTTCATTTCTTTAATTCCTAATCATATTTTACTTCATACTAATTAACAACTAGTAATCAACCTACTTAATAGTAAATTAGTTCTCGTGTCCTTTTTCTTTCATCGTACTATTTCTTTCTAGATTTTTTTTTTCAATTTGTTAGTTCTTGATTCAAGTCCGTACAAAAAATTTTATTCCAGTCATTAAAACAAGAATCCATTCCGATGTCAAGTTATAATTGGTACCAAGCATTCTCATTGGAGTACAAACATTATACCAATGCTTGCGAATTACTGATAAACCAAAGGTGTGAACTTTGAAAGCTCGTGAGGTAGATTTCAAAACATTAACTTGTTTGTTCATTTTGTGTTTCTTAGTTTTTCATATTAGGTACAATGGCACGGGGTATGATAAAAAAAATTCTTTGGGAGAGATAAACATGGTAGATTTAATGGTAGCCATAATGAGATTAAAACAAGATATAAATCAAAGAACATAAGGCTTGATGGATACCTTGGAAGTCCGTCTAAATTACTCCAGCACATCTACTCCTCAAAACTATGATGCTTCCTCTAGTGGTCATTCTCATAACACCTCAACTACTATAACTTCGAAAACACTTCACCAAATGCCCCATCCACTGATACACGTACAAGAACCTTCTGTCCAAGTCCCTACTTATTCAAGCAAATGAAAACCCATTCATCCACTACAACTGATAAAGACCTATCCTAGAAATAAAAAAACAAACCACTAAAAAGAATAACAAACATTAAAATCCAAGAACAACAACAAAATCTAAAGACAAGAAGATGAGATGAAGTAGAGAACACTAACACACATTCGTATTTCACATTAAAAGGAAGAAGAATACATGAAAGTAAAAAGATAGTAATGAGACATAGATGTTCAAAAATAGATAGCACCAAGGTGTGTTTCAAACACCTAGACACATATCTCCAATAAAGATAACTCCTTAATCTTAGGTAGAAAGAAATGGAGTCACCTTCCCCAAGCACCAACCTTTATTGCAAAAGAGTCAACAAAATTGATATCCACTGTGACACCCCATACATTACATGTAATTTTTCTATTTATATATAACTTGCTATAGCCTTGTGGTAGGTAATGGATGAGATTTGTTATTCGAATATTAATGGTGTGGATGGAATTCTAGACGTTGCCCGTGCCTTTTTATGTGACACGATCAATTTAACATTGATATAACTGTTTAACTTTGAAATGTAAGTCGGTATTTGAATCTAAAGTTTAAAGTGACCAGGTGTATGCAAGTTCTGAGTTAGATTTAGGTGATTAGGAGCTCGAAATGGAATGAAATATTGAGGGGCTTGCTTGACTTAATTAAGCTAGTAGGTGAGTTACCTACTTGGGTTATATGAGCCAAGTTAATGGACCAAGTCCATGAATTAGATTTGGGTCTTTATTAGTATACTTATTTCGCCCAAAATTAAGTAAAAGAAGAAGGAAAATAGAGAAAAGGCCCAATACTCAAATCTGCAAAGGCCCAAATATAATTGAGCCCAACTAAGAAATTAAGCAAGTAGGTGCATCACCTACTTTTACATTTTGAGCTGCTTGAACTCCTTAAGAAGGTACATCCCCTACTTGGACCAATTTGATTAAATATGTGCTCCAAAATCAGCTAAGTGGATGGCCAAAATTAACAACTTTATAAGGCCACATTGTTGGTCATTTTCCCTCATTCTTAAGTCACAAAAAGGGTTACTTCACAAATTATCTCTATTTCCCTTTAAGTAACAAGGAGCATCGTTATTTTCCTTTCTAGGGTTCTCAAAGAAGCCCAAACCTTTACAAGATAAGGTAAGTGAAAATACTTATGGTTTATCTTAATTATCTCAAGGAAGATTAGGGAAACATGATATAAGTGGTTAATTATTGATTAATGAAAGAATATGGAACAAGCTAATTGTTCACTTTTTATTAGTTACTAAGAGATTTCTTTTCTTCATTGGTTTAAAGTTTAAAGGAAAGTAAAAGTGGAAGTTCTTGAGGAGTTAAAATTAATAGAATAAGTTGTACAATTAAGGTAAGATGACTGCCCATTTTGTACTCCTTATGTAATAATTTAAGAAAGAATTATGGATGTGTTGTTATTGAGAACTCAAGGGATGATGATTTCAATAATTGATTGCTACAATAAAAGGGATTTAGGATTTTTTTATGGATTGTTTTGTGTGTATATATTATGGTCTACCAGGTTGATGTTTGAGAAATGTGTGACTAGTTGGAATTGAAATATAAAAGAAAGGTGTGGTTGTACACCACCGAACTAATTATTGCATGTGTTTATTGCCCAATCTGTTTTGCATATTATTTAGACGGTGTGATGAAGCTGAGGCGGTCTCGGTGGATCTTATAAGAACATGTATGGTATGTGGGTTTACTTAGCTGAGACAGGGTTAAAATAACACCCTTTATTGATGATTAAGTGTTTACTGCTCGATTACTATTTTGGTGAAGTTAAGCAGCCCAAATGTGTTGATTGATTGCTAATACTAGGTTGCCATATATTCTATTGTAGATAAGTAACCTAAACAGTGGGAAGTTAAGTTGGTTTACTTTCAGAGTTATATAACCAGGTATGTAAGGCATACTCTATTTTGCACTCTTTGGCAAGAAATCAGACATTTGTTCCATCAAGTAAGATTACAAGGTTATCCTATATCAAGTGATACATAATAGAAACACATTATATTCGATGTAGCCAATGACCCTGTTCCCACTCTCTAATATGTTAAAACACCTCAATACATGCTCATTATTTAACTTGCACATCTATTTTCACTCAAAAATTTAATAATTTTTCAATTTAACCAATCAAGACCCATGTGTATTTTCAACTCCTAAATACTGCATTTGTGTCCCAACAACTCCTTACCTCATTGTGGTTGCATTTAGTGGTGATTTACATGTCTCTTATTGGTAGATTATTGTTTCAAAGTACCGTGATATTATGAGAACCAAAGTAATAATCTCAAAGTCTAAATAAACTAACTAACATATATATGTAAAATGAGTGGCAGCTTAGAGGCATAAGCCTAGAATGGGTCGATCTCGATACATTTATATGTGGGTGGCAGCTCAGGGACGTAAGCCTAGCATGGGAGTATCCCATTATTCTTATATGGGTGACAGCTCAGGGGCATAAGCATATCATAGGCCGATCCCAATTTATCCATTTACCTCTGATCAGCTGGTCATTTGCATTATTTGGCTTACAAAGATTATGAAGTAAGAAAGGTAAACAAAAATGAAAAAAGAATGTAATGGAAATTATCCCATAAGTATATATAAAGGTGGTCTAACAATACTACTTATAAACTTGTATCTGATTTTTATCGAGCTATTGTATCATGTGTTGTTACCTTCAGCCATACTTGTTCAGTACATAGCTTTCTACTGACGTCCCTCATGGGGGACCTATATTTCATGTTGCAGGCATAGGTGTTTCAGGTAATACACCTCACTAGTACTAGCACAGGCTATTCAGTGACTATCGGTGAGCTCCAGGTTGATTTGAGGCTCTCCCAGTCTATTCCATATATTTTGGTATTGTGAAATAGTCAAGAGTAGGAAGGAGGTTTATCGCAACCCTAACTGAGTCTATGTATCATTTAGAGTATTTTTAGTATAATATAAAGTTAAACATGGTAGTACTAGGGTTATGGTTGAGTGTGCAATCACTCTTGTTAACATTTTGGCAAGAAAGGTTGGGTGCTTGAGGAGTTGATCCCTTTGTGTCCACATAAGAATGAAGTGTTATCCATCAATAGTGAGGTGTGTTTAAGTATTTAATATAAACTTAGGTGCTAATCATTAGGGTTGGTGTATGTTTCATTACTATCTTTCATTTAATGCAATTTTCTTATTGTTCCATTTTCATCTACTCTTATTCTTTGGTCTTTAATTTTGGTTATAGCTTTGTTTAGATATCATTTGGTATCAAATCCATGTATTAGAGTTCTTACGACAACTCTAAGTCTTGGATATAAGAAAATCTTCATAAAAGAAGAGTCTGGAGTTAAAAAATCCACAAAAAAAGAGTCAAAAATCTGAAAAACTCAAAAACTAGTTTGCAGTCTTGTTGTTGGTAGTACATCCGAATTTCACAACTTATATCTACTAATTTTTAGCTTGTTTTGATAGTTTGTAGTATTAGATTCTTGTTCTCTAGCACTTAAAGGGTCTAGATCTAAGTTTAGAACAACATTTGGTTGTTTTTGAGGTAGATCCACCATTTTTGTGGCTTGTTTGAAGCTTTTTGGAGGTGGTGACATTTTGGGTTTGTGTTAGTGATGTGATTTCTAGCTGATTTTTGTTGATTTAGCTTGCCTTGAACTAAGGAGCCTAGATCCAAAAGAAAATTTAAAATTAGGGTTCATTTTCTTGTTGGTTAAACTTGGTCAACTCTTGAATATTTATCATCTTCATATGTTAGTGAACAAAAAAAATCAAAGAGCTTGTTTGATCTAAACAGAGGGAAGAAAGAGATTGTACTTGTTGTTTATGAAAGCATATTCCTTGGCATATTTATTGTCCTCCAAAAGAAAGAAGAGACAAAGGAAAAAACTAAGTATAATTAAAAGTACAAGGGGGGACCATCTCATTTTGAATTCATTTTAAGCTTCAAAAAGGCTTCAAAACCTTCATTTTCCCTCTTAAATTGAAATCCTTCTTCCTTAAAGGAGTGTTTAGCCGAAACAAGAGATTTTGAAGTTGAAAAAATATTGAAAAAGTGATGCCCAATCACAAGCTGCCACATCATCACTTATTTTAACGACCAAATTGACTTCTAAATTAGATTTCTAAGTTTCTATTAGTTGTTTCTATTTGCTTTTGTATTGATTCTACTACTAATTATCAAACTATTAATTACCTACTAGGTTTATAATTAATCTAGAGTTCTTTGTTTCCTGTCTATGTTTCTTTTGTGATTTTATTATTTGTAATTCGTTCTAACTTGTTGGCTCAAGTCCATAATCAATTTTCTTTGAGTCATATCAAATGTAAATCCATTTCAGGCCAAAGTAGAATCATCTCTCACTAACTAGAAAGTACATGCCAAAGTTTAAACACTTGGGAGACCAAGTGTGAGGTAAGAAGATGAGAGTGAGAGAGTTGGTGAGGATATTTGAACTAACTTGTTTGTTAATTTTTTAGGTTTGTTCATTTATTTTAGGTACCATGACTGGAAATACTTTTAATTCCATGTTTGATCATGTCAATGACCATTGTGATAGATTCATTGAAGATGTTCCAAATGCTTAGTGCACTAAATCTCAATTTTGAGAAAAGAGATGAAGAGGTGAAAGAAGGGAGGAGATTTGACAGATTCCCTTGTGATGCGAGATTCTCAAAGGAGAAAGTGGGATTCCATGATCCGAACCAAGGCAAGGAAGAATGTGCTCAATAACATAAGGTTAAAATAGCAAACTTTTACACTTTTGTACGTGTGAACGATGATTATGTGGCTAGGAGCCTATTGAGCATGAGTGGTACCTTATCTATTTATGAGTCTATTATTTCTTTGCCTCTTGATGATGATGTACATATTGTGAGTGTGGATACACTATTTGATCATATTGATGACCGAATTGACTCTTCTTGTAAGATCAATTTAAGTCCACTTAGTGTTGAAATCAATGTGATGAATGAAAGTACATCGTCTATTTATTCATTGCCTATTTTTTATGATGTACATGTTGTGAGAGTGTATACATTATTTGATCCTATTGTTGACCGAATTGAATCTTCTTGTAAGATTGATTTTTGTCCAACTAGTGTTAAAGCCATTGTGTTAAATGATGTACATCGTCTTGTTAAACTTGTTTTGATCAACTTATGTGTGAAAATTTCCAATAACTTGAGGTTATGTGTTTGGTATTTAATAAAAATCAAGTGAGTGAAGAATTTGATAATATTGGTCAACAAAATAGGAGTGAACCCGAGAGCTACTCTCAAAACAATCTTGTGCTTGAAACTGCTTTGAAACTTGATATTGATCTTTTAAAGAGTGAAGAACTAATGTGTTCCAAATCTTCTTGTGGATTAGATCATGCTCTCTTTAGGAATAATGTCCTGTTTAAAGATGATATAAACACTTATAATGAGCCTAGTGGTGAAAAGGATGGTATAGCTTACTTTGGAGGCTATAGCCTATATGCTAACCCACTATGGTGTGACAACATTCTTCATAAAGATGGAAATCTCTTCTTGAAAGATGAGAGTACTCTTAAGGGTAGGAAATGTGTAGTCTTGGAAAGGAATAACCAATTAGTTTATGAATTCTTTGATTTACTTGAATATTTAAGAAACAAAATAGGCAGTTTTTCCTTGAAAAGTAATTGCGAATGTGATCCATTGTATGACACCCCACCTTTGTTTGATAATTATGAGGATTAATTGTTTGCTTCTTATTAAGACTTAATCAATAATCTCTTTGATTTTTTTTGTGGTATGTGAATACTTAAGGGACCTTCTATAAGATAAGAAAGTGTATATATTACTTTGAAATTACTTCTTCTACTATGTGTGACCTTATTATTGAAAGTATATATATGGAGAGGATGTTAAAACTAGTGGTGAGTACATACATGAAGACACCTTACTGGAAGTTGATTTGAGTGACTCTACTGGCTTTTGATGATATATATGCTACTATAGAGAGTATGTCGTATAATTTGGGTGAAGCCTATGGGAAATGAGAGTGTTGTCTAGACCAGTGTCTATGGCCATACTTCCCATTTGACCCCGGTGAAAAATATAGAATTGATGATGTTGATGCACCCAACTTGTTGCTTAGTCTACATGACAAACAAAGTATCACTTTTGGTGAATCTCATAACCAAATCCTTTGTGCATTTTTCATTGACCTTTGAATATTTAATTTAAAGAATTCTTAGTTATATTGCAAATATGTGTAACCTTGGCATGTTGAGATGATTTGTTGTGCTAACCCTTACCCTCATGCCATGAGGAGTTTTTTATTTTGTTGTCCTCTCTTCAGTTTTGCAAGGTTTGGGATTCGAGGTCGAATCCTTTTCAAGAAGGGTAGGATGATACAAGTCAAATGGCCGCCTTAGCTTTTGATGACTTCTTTGGAGGCCAACACCTAAAGAATCAATACTTGGTCACTCCGAGGGAACAAGAATATGCAAGGAAGGCCCATTTTGAGGAAGACATAAAACAATCTGTTGTGTGGAGGGTTACTTGGATGCTTTCCTTGATGCAAACCCGAGGACCATAAGCCTTGAATAATGAACCATCCTCGATTTTTAGTGCATGAAAGAGGCACATTCATCAAGTCCAGGCACATAAGGTGCCATTTTTTAAGATGGAGGTTCGTGAGTGTATGTGGCATTCATCCAAGGGAGAGTAGTTGCTAATATGTGAAGAGCGACCTTGAATATTCTCCAAGACAGCCATGGATACACTCCAAATGCACGTCAACTTAGGGGTATTATGGTTTTTTGAGACTCTTCCTTTACACTTCAAAGGAGCATATTTCATTAAGGGTATTTATGTCTTTTTTTGTAATAAGTATAAATAGATAATTATGCTTCTATTTTCTAATGTTTTGATGAATTGATTGAGTATTACTCAAATTGTATTTCCTTTCCTTAGTGTAGGGCTTGGAAATGTCATTATAGTATAGGTCTTTGAAAAGACATTGAAACTAGGGTCATCTTTTAGTGTGGAATCATTCTTGTTGACATTTTGGCTAGAAAAGTTGGGTGCTTGAGGAGTTGATTCCTTTGTGTCCACCTAAGAATGAAGTTTTATCCATCAATAGTGAGGTATTTTTAAGTGTTTAATATACACTTACGTACTACTCATTAGGGTTGGTGTATGTTTCATTACTATTTTTCATTTAATGCAATTTTCTTAATGTTTCTTCTTCATTTGTTCTTTTTCCAGTTGATTATTTTTTATTATTTAGGTTTTAATTTGGGTTGTATATTTGTTTAGCTATCACTGGGAAAGCTCAAGGAAAAGCAATTCCAACCAAAGGTTCTAGTGGTGTAGATAGGGCAGCTTGCCTACGGACATAGGATTTTCTTAAATTGGATCCTTCCACATTCATCGGATCAGAGATTAATGAAGACCCACAGGACTTTATTTTTCAAATCCAAAGGGCTTTAGATGTCATGCATGTAACGAGTATGGAGACAGTAGAGCTAGCAGCATATAGATTCAAAAGAGAGGCAATATTTTGGTATGAAGACTGGAAATGATCTAGGGTTATTGATGCATCTTCATCAACTTAGAAAGAGTGTAAAGAGGCATTGATTGATCATTAGCTTCCATTTAATATTTGACAGTCCTATGCAGATCAGTTCCTGAATCTTTCCTAATGGAATATGAGTGAGAGGGAGAACAATATTCGGTTTAACTCTTTGGATAGGAATGCTCCTAATATAGTAGCTATTATGGATGATAGAGTTCATCAATATATGGTTATATTGGATCCATATTTGGTTAGATATTATACTATTACTGCTTTGAACAAAGACATGGACATAGCAAGGACACAAGATTTTGCACAAAAAATAAATGATCAGAGGCAAAGAAGAACATAAGAATTGGAAAGAGGGTATTCGAAGAGGGCCAGATCTACGAGCAATTTCATGGAATCCCAAGGTGAGTATAGGCCTCAATTTTCCAATAGACCGCCTAGACCATTATATTTGTATGCCACAACTAGTGCTCCACTACAGTTTCAAGGGTACAAAGGCAACCAGTTTAGGTAAAGAAGTGAAAGTCATAGTTCACGAGCAGTAGGGTATTAAGAGGAAGGAATTATGAGCCAATTAAGGTCTCCTCAGAAGTCATGTAAATATTATTGAAAGCTTTATTTAGCTGCATGTCAGTTTGGGATAAATTCTTGCTTTTGGTATGGTACGTCGGGGCCTATGATGAGAGAATGCCTACAAAGAAGCATGGCTGGTATGTCACGACCTACTGGATCAGCCATTGTATAATCATCATTGGTGCCTTATTTAGGTAGTGGTGTACAACCTATTAGTCTTGGTAGAGGTGTAAAAGGAGTAGCTAGCTTTAGTGAAGTTCAGAATCATACATATGCTCTAGCAGATCAATAAAATTTAGAGGCTTCTCCAGATGTGGTTACATGTACATTGTCCATATTTTCACATTATGTATATTTATTAATTGATCCAGGTTCTACATTATCATATGTCACTCCATTGGTTGTTGGAAAATTCAAAAGGACACCAGAATTACTAATTAAGCCATTTAAAGTGGCTACGTTGGTTGGTGAATCTATTATATCTAGGAGAGTGTATCAAAATTGTATAATAACTACTTATGGTCGGGATACAATGGCTGACTTGGTTAAGTTAGAAATGGTAGATTTTGATGCTATAATGGGTATGGATTGGTTTTATTCTTGTTATGCCATAGTAGATTACCGAATTAAGATGGTGTTTCCAAGAGCAATAGCCTTTGAATGGAGGGGTAACATTGGTGCGCCAAGAGTTAAATTTATTTCATATTTTAAGGCTAAAATAAAGATTTCAAAGGGTTACATATATCATCTAGTTAGAGTGAGAGATACAGATGTAGAGCCACCAACTCTTCAAACTATCCCAGTGGTAACCGAATTTCCCGATGTATTTCCTGAAGATCATCCAGGTTTATCATCACCTCGAGAAGTGGAGTTTAGTATTGATGTAATTTCAGGTACTCAACTAATCTCAATTCCTCCGTATAGTATGGCCCGACAGAATTACGGGATTGAAAAGAGCAATTAAATGACTTTCTGGAAAAAGGATTCATAAGGACTACTATGTCCCCTTGGGGCGCACTAGTGTTATTTGTTCATAAGAAAGATGGCTCATTTATAATGTGTATTGACTACCGACAACTGAATAAGGTGACTATTAAGAAGAAATATCCCTTTCTGAGAATTAATGACTTATTCTACCAGTTGCAAGGTGCCAGGTATTTTTCAAGGATTTATTTAAGGTCAGGTTACCACCAAGTTATGGTAAAATAGAAGGACATACCCAAGACAACTTTTCAAACATGATACGGTCATTATGAGTTTCTAGTCATGTCCTTTGGGCGAACTAATGCCCCTACAACTTTTATGGATTTGATGAATAGGGTGTTCATGCCATTCTTGGATATGTTTGTGATAGTTTTTATAGATGATTTTCTGGTTTATTCAACATCAAACTAGGACCATGCCAGTCACTTACGACAGGTGTTACAGATTCTTCGTGATTGTAAGCTACATGTGAAGTTGTATAAATTTGAGTTTTGGTTAAAATCTATGGCATTTTTGGGTCATATTACATTTGATGAAGGGATAATGGTTGATACTCAAAAGATAAAAGCTGCAAAGAACTGGCCAAGACCTATAACTCCTATGGAGGTTCGTAGTTTCCTTCGGTTGGCAGGTTATTATAGGAGGTTTTCTTCAATTTCTGCACCTTTAACAAAGCTAACACACAAAGCTTCCGAGTTACAATGGAATGATGCATGTGAAAGGAGTTTCCAAGAGCTGAAGAATAGAAGAAGATTTAGAAATAATAAATGATATAAAAAGTACAACAAAAAGAATAACTTATGAAAAACCAGAATCATCAAGTTCATCAAAAAGAACAAGTTATGAAACAAGTTCAATAGTTAATTTAAACCAATATTACATAACAGGAACAATAAATGAAAAATAATATTTAATACTCTTAAATACAGGACAAGAAGAAAATTATATAGCAAAAATATCTAGTAAAAAATAAGGAAATAAAATCAGATAAAAATATATGCCCACATCTACCAAGATGCTTAATAAATGCTAAAAATATTGCAGAAAAAGAAATAATAATAGGAGTTAGAAAATGAAAATAGAATTTGAAAAAAAGGAAGAAATGCAAAAAGCAGATATAATATTAGGAATAAAATGGTTAGAACAAGTAAAACCATATAATATAGAGCATACACAACTATCTTTAACATATAACAGAGAGAAATTATTCTTAAGAAGTGCTTTAACATGATATGAAAATATATGTATTAATGAAGATAGTAGTAGAAGGATATTACAGTAGATATTATACACCTATGATAGATACAGGAGCAGAAGCTAATTATGTAGATATATTTGTTTACCAGAAAGTAAATGAGATACACTAAAAACACCATTAATAGTTAAAGGATTTAATAACGAAGGAAGCTTAATTACTTATAAATCTAAGAATGTAAAAACACAACCATGGGATAAAATATTAACAATAGAAGAAATCTATAATTATGAGCTAACATCAAAAGATATACTTTTAGAAATGCCGTTTTTAAATAAATTATACCCACATATAATAACTAGAACAGATTGGTGGTTTACAACACCATGTAAACAGAAAGTAAGAGCAAAAAAAGTTACTAATAAAATAAGAAAGAAAACTGATTGGATAGAAGGAAGTGAAAAAGTTACACAAAAATTAGAAAATATAAAAAATACTGAAGATATAATAGAATTGGTCGTATTTTCAATAAATAAAAAGGAAATAACTATATTTTCAATAAATAAGATAGAAATAATTAAGAAAAACTTAGAACAATTCTATAGTAAAGATCCATTAAAAGGATAGAAAAAACATAAAACCACCATAAAAATTGAATTAATGGATAAAAATAACATAATAACCTAGAAACCATTAACATATAATTTAGATGATTTAAAAGAATTTAAAATGCATATAGATGAATTTTTAGAAAAACAATATGTACAAAAAAGTAATAGTAAACATAATAGTCCAGCATTTATAGTAAATAAACATACTGAACAAAAAAGAGGAAAACACAGGATGGTTATTGATTACAGAAATTTAAATGGAAAAACTATGACTTATAATTATCCAATGCCAAACAAGTTATTAAAAATAAGACAAATACAAAAATATAATTATTTTAGTAAATTTGATTGTAAATCAGAATTTTTACCATTTAAAGTTAGAAGAAAAAATCTAAGGAATTAACCGCATTTACAGTACCACAAGGATTTTATGAATGGAATGTACTACCATTTGGATATAAAAATGCACCATGTAGATATCAACATTTTATGGATAGTTATTTTAAACAATTACCTAATTGTATAGTATACATAGATGATATACTATTATATACAAAAACTAAAGAAGAACATTTAAAATTATA
>NW_025893470.1:271800-432576 GCF_002878395.1 Capsicum annuum
AAGGAATTAACCGCATTTACAGTACCACAAGGATTTTATGAATGGAATGTACTACCATTTGGATATAAAAATGCACCATGTAGATATCAACATTTTATGGATAGTTATTTTAAACAATTACCTAATTGTATAGTATACATAGATGATATACTATTATATACAAAAACTAAAGAAGAACATTTAAAATTATTTGAACAATTTACAGATATAATAGAAAAATCGGGAATAAGTTTAAGTGAGAAGAAAGCAGAAACTATGAAAAATCAGATAGAATTTTTAGGAATATAAATAGATAAAAGTGGAGTCAAAATGAAACAACATATAGTCCAAAAAAATAAATTCGGAAGAAGAATTAGATACAAAAAAGAAATTACAATCATTTTTAGGATTAGTAAACCAAGTAAGAGAATATATTCCAAAATTAGCAGAAAACTTAAAACCATTACAGAAAATTTTTAAAAAGGATGTAGAATATAGATATAATGAAGAAGACAAAAAATTGGTACAGAAAATAAAATTACTTTGTAAAGAATTACCAAAATTACAATTTTCAAATGAAAATAAAAAATTTACATATATAGTAGAAGCTGATGCAAGTGAATCTAGTTATGGAGGAGTACTCAAATATAGATATGAAGAAGAAAAATTAGAACATGATTGTAGATATTATTCAGGAAAGTTTAACGAAACAAAAATAAAATGGGGAAATAAATAGAAAAGAATTATGTTCGTTATATAAATGTTTAATAGTATTTGAACCATATATCTTGTATAACAATTTTATTGTTAGAACAGATAATACACAGGTAAGATGGTGGCTAACAAGAAAAATACAAAATGCAGTTCGACAAAGGAAATTCAGAGACTAATATTAATTATACTGAATTTTACATTTACAATCGAAGTAATCAATACTAACAAAAATATCATTGCAGATTACTTATCAAGACAACACTACTCAAACTGATTTATCAATGGAGGAGGCTGATGCCAAAGATACCCAGACTGACTTATTACTCCAAATGTTTAAACAAATGGAGTTATAACAAGAATAAGTTATTAGACTAACTACTGAAGTTACAAATGTAAAAGTGCAAGTCGAGCACTATAAAAAAAAAGATACCGTGCAGGAAGAGCACATTAAAAAACTAGACCTAGAAGGTGAAGATAAGAAATACCTTAAAACTCAAATTACTAACGTAACTTCAATTACAGCTGCAGGTACATCTAAAGGGAAAAATATAGTCCCTAAAAACAGACCTGAAATACCAAAGAAAAGGAAGTATAACCTCAGCCAAATATTTTCAAAACTATATACACAAAATATACAAAATTTAGAAGCATTTGCACCTCCCCAGATACATACATATTCTGAATTACTTAACCAAAAAAAACAGCTATACAACTATTCTTCTCGTAAACACATTGACAACATACACACCTTACAAACCTTATTAAATACCAAACCTATTCAAAGTGAAGAGCTAGCCGCACAACAAAAAGGATATATTACCCAGAAATGCCAAAATTACAATAAACTTATTGCCTTACCATGAACAAGCCCAAATTTTATTAATTCATGTTACTATTATGGATTATTATATACGGTTTACACAATCGATGGAGAAGAGTTAGCAGGAATCCCAAAAATTCACAAAGAATTTATTACTTACAAGAGAATTACCAACAGACAATTATTCTATGATCGATTTTATTTCGCACCAGCAGAAATATTATTCGACAAAATTAAACAGACTATTAATGTAGTCAAAATGGGTATGACCAAAGATTATATTATTCCAGAAGAAATATGTGTACCGATCGGGATACCAAAAATGCAGATACCAGCATTTTACCGCAACAAAAGTTATTAGAATAAGTAATATATTATCAGAGTTACTTAATAATTATTCAAATAAAAAACCAGTTTGGATATATAATTCAAAAAATCAAGCATTGATTTATTCAACTTGCAAAGAAGTTAGAGACCATGACATGGAAGAACTTAGAAAATGGGGATTAACACTCCTCAGACCAGAAGAACAACCGTTAACAAGATCTATCAGTAAGGGAATTATTTCAAAAGAAGTAGTGAACCAATTTTGTGAAAAAGTTGGTAAAAAATACAAAGACCACATATGCAACAGATATAGTGGCAAGTACTACTTTATTCCAGATATGATGCTACACTGAAAAGAAGATAGAAAAATAGAATATACGACAAAAAGAAAGCAACAGAGCAAAATAATGGAGATAAAAGACAAGATATTAAATTGTGAAAGCGACATGTAACATTCTTTCATAATTTTCTTTACGTAAATTATTAGAAACTATTGTATAGTTTGACTATTATTAGTCTAAAACATTAATAGTTTTTGTCCTTTTAAAGACTTTTGTATAGTAAAGTAGGTTAGGTAGAAGACTTTTTGTAAAAATTTTTAGGAAGGGGTAAAATTAGAGATACTTTTGTAAAATTTTAGATTATAAATAGAAGGCATCGGAGTCAGAATGAAAGTAAGCCTTCATGCATTGAAGCAAAAAATTCTCTCTCTTATCTACAACAAATATTTTGATTATTTAAAAAAAATAGGTATATTTCAATGGAAAAATCTGAGGAACAAAACGTAGAATTGTCAAACCTACCAGAACAGGTATATTCATTTACTATTATGAATAGCTAAATTAATAATTTCTAACAATCATGATATGATAAAATAAGTTTCATATTAGTTACTTTATAATAGAATTATTCGAAGAATAGCAAGTTAAGAAGTTTATTAGCAAGGTGGAAACGAAGAAAATCCCCTAAGAACTATGTCATCCTAAAGATGAAACCAATGAGGCAAGAAGCCGTGGTTGGGAGTAACTAGAGTTGAGACGTTATTTAAGGGAAAAGTATCCAAATTACCGTGCTAATAGTGACTAACGAACATGTTATTTAAGAATAATCTAGTATATAGTAATCTAATATGATCATATTTTGTTATGTGTATGATTGAAGGGAATATTTTGAAAATAGCAATTTTATGAAAAATGAATAATTATTTATCTGACGAAATGGTAGATAAATTTAAAAAACTTATTTTATATGCACTTAAGCATATAGAAGTAGTAGTATAAGAAAAATCATATTAGAAAAAGCATTTGGTAAATATTAGATGACTAGAATAAATTACATACCACAAATACCTATTACACTTATAAACACATATATACCAAACCTATATGTCAACCATGATAAATTACGTATATTTACTATTAAAAAAAAAGATATGAGAAACATACAATTAGTAGAAAAACAAATTTAGACAAATACATGGAAACTAAAGATATAAAATAAATAGAATTCCTTAATGAAAATATGCAAGAATCACTTAGACTAAAACAAACAACTGAAAAATATTATGAAAAAGCATTCAATCAAGCCTAAATGATAGATGATATTAAAATAGTTGTTTTATATATACTTAGAGATATATAAATTATAGACATAAAGAAAATAATATGGGAAAAATTACAAGATCATGAAGAGGAAGAATTATTAAACAGTATAGAAAACTTACGCATATATTATGAACACCAATATTATTTAGATTCAGATGGATATTATACAGACTAAAAATGTCAGGATATGTTAAGAAAATTAGAGCAAACCAAGAAGACCTACATAAAGAAATTAATTATAGAAAACAAATTAGAGAAATAATGGAAAATCTGATAGAAAAATTAAAATAGATAGACGAAACCTTAAAAAATCTAGAAAAAAGCAAAGATAAAAGTTTAGACAGTTTTAAAAATTCATTAAAAATAGATCAAGAAGAAATAGTTAGTAGCATAAATAACCTCAAACAAGATATTAAATATAGTAAAAATAGAATAGATTATTATACATTTACTTTAAAATAAAATGATAAACTACGAATATCTAAAATATTAGAAACAAGAAATAGAAGAAATAATATTAATAGAAAACCTTATAAAAACAAATTTAATTGAATACTTTGAAACAAAAAATATATAATATTTAGATTATCTTAAAAATAATATAGAAGATTTACAAAAACTAATAGAAAAAAATAAAGAATATTATAGCAAAGTATTTAATCAACTACCATTTAATCACCCCCCAAAATATGAATATCAGTAAAATTGAATATATTAATAAAATATATGAAAATAAAAAATACAAGAACGAAGAAAATAGTTAATGAATATTACTACAAATAATTTAACAATTACATAAATTAATGGATACATCTTACGAAAAGAATAAATCATTAAAAGAAATCGAAACCCAACTATATAGTTTATACCTAGAATAAAAAAGGTTACATAATACTAACGAGGATGCTAAAACACTAGCACTAGATAATTTAATTACTATAATGTCTAATCTAGAATATGAATTAATAAAACATCTTAAGTCAAGAAGATAAAAATGAAAATTATTTCAATCAATAATATTCACAAAATACATTATATAAAAATAAATACTTAGGGTTGTTCCCACAACTATAATCCTTGGTTTTAGTGTCCTTATTAAGAGAATCTCAACAAAAAGAGTCAAAAATTCAAAAATCCAAAAAAAAATTTGGTGTCTATTGTTGTCTTGTGTTAGATCCGAATTTAGAATCTTAGATCGACAATATTTTACTTTTTTTTTTAAGTTTCTTGTACTAGATCCTTTCTCTCTAGTAACTAAGGAGTCTAGATCAACTTTTAGAGTGAAGTTTGGTTGAGTTTGAGCTAAGATCCACCATGGCTATGGTGTTTTGAAGCTTTTTGAGCTAGATCTGAAATTGACCTTGAGATTTGAATGAATTTTCTAGCTGATTTTTAGTTGGTTGAGTTGGTTTTGTCCCAAGTAAGCTAGATCTACAAAAAATTTAGATTTTTAGTTCATTTGCTTATTGGTCAAACTTGGTCAACACGTGAATATTCATCTTGTTCATCCATGATCTTCATATCTTAGTGAAGAAGAATATTAAAAGGTGTTGTATTATATAAAAGAGGGAGGAAAGAGAGTGAAAAAGTTGTTAGTCCAAAAACATATTCAAAGAATGTTCTATTTTTCCAAAAGGAGGAGGGGACAAGGGAACAACAAAGTACACTTGTAAGTACAAGGGGGGGGGGGGGCATTTTATTTCAATTTCAATTAGAGGCTTGAAGATCTTTAAATTTCATCCTTACCCCCTCAAATCCAAAACTCTCCTTCCCAAAGGGTAGTATTTGGCCGAAACAAGGTTTTGGAAAAAAATTGAAAATTTGATAAGAGACAACCAACCACGTAGTGCCACATCATCACTTGTGATCAACCAAATTCATCTCTAAAATTAGATTTCCTAGCTTCACCTTTTTTACTCTAGTTTCTTTTAAACTAATTCTATCACTAATTAGCAAACTAGTAAGTACCTACTAGGTTGGTAATTAGTCTAGAGTTCATTTAGTTCTTGTCTTCGGTTTTTATGTGCTTTACTCATTTTAAAGTCGTAGTATTTTGTTGGTTCAAGTTTGTATATCACTTTATTTGAGTCATTTCAAACAAAGATCGATGCTAGACCAAGTCTTATCACCTCTCAAGTAACTTGCTAAGTATTATCGATTCTCCAACACTTGAGAGGCCAATTATAAGGCGAGGTTGAGTGTGAGTGAAGTAAAGCTTTATTTCAACTAATGTGTTTGTTCATTTTGTAGGTTTTTCTTTGCTGGTTTTTTTTGCTTTTGTTAGGTATCATTGCCATAGAATCTGAAAGGACTACTTCGCAACCTTTTGGAAATGATGCTATTGGAAATATGATGTCTCGGTTTGAGGCCTTTGCCCCAAACTTGGAGGATAATAATGATGCTTTGAGGAGAGATATAAGGAGTGATAGTGATGCCTTGAAGAGCAACTTGGATGCTATGAGGAGTGAAATGTCCACTCTTAGTGGAAGGCTTGGTTGTGTTGAAAGTAGGAGGAACTCGTGACCTTCTACTCCTAATCCCTACCATGTGTCTTCTAGTGTTCAAGCTACAACTCATCCATGACTATTACCCCCGATACCCTACATCAAATGCTTCAATCCACAAAAACAGCCTCTAACCAAATCCCAAACCTCTCCTAACCGGACCCTAAAAGGACACTACATCACCAAATGGATTAAGTACAACAAGAGGCACTTGGAATACAAACTCCACCACAAAATCCAAACCTACTAGTGCCAAATCCAATTGACCAAACACCAACTCCTTCACATAACCAAATACCTACATAAAATACTACTTACCAAATGCCAAATCACATGGACCAAAGACCTTATAATCCACCACCTCGAATACCACAAATTCTAGTACTAAATAATAAAATACTACACCTACCTCACCAAATAACTCAAATCCAAAACCCACCCATCAAAATCGAGGATTATTGTAGAGGGGACCAAGAAGCCTATGAAGTTTCTCATGATGATTATTGGAATGATGAGGGATAGAAGGGAAGATATGAACAAAGGGGACCTTATGGTAGATTACGAGGGAAAGATCCAATGCATGTGAATGGTGATCAACCAAGAATCTGAGACATTAGCATTAATTCAATCAAGGTTGGTATTTCGATCTTCAAGGGAGAAAGTGATCCCGAGGTGTACTTAACTTAGGAATCTTCTTGTGAAAAGTTGTTCCAAGTCTATGTCTTAATCGAGGAGAAAAAAAGTTTTTATGCCATTGCACACTTTGAAGGAAATGCCAACACTTAGTGGGATTACACTAAGAGGTTTGGGAATGTCTTGATTTATGGCCAAGCACCCCATTGGGAAGACTTGAAAAGAGTAATGAGAGAGAGGTATATGCTGAAATACTACAGATATGAGGTTCTTACCAAAATTTGAAACTTGAGGCAAGCAATCAAGAGTGTCATGGCCTATTATGACGAGTTCCAACAACTCATCTTGAAACTTGATCATAGAGGTAAAGAAGTCATGCATGATATCATTCGTTTCAAGGTAGGTTGAACAAATACATCTCTTCTCGAATGACTCTTATTAATTTTGAAACCGTGGTTGAAGTCTTTCAAGTGGCCTTAGAAATTGAAAAAGTGAACAAAGAAAGGTACAAGCCAAGATCTCAAGTACCCAATTCGGGTTGGGTCGATTCCAAAGGTAAAAATTAAGGAGCTTTGGGTTTAGGTAATGGAAAGGAACCATCTACTTTTGTCAAGCAATCCAAAAGTGCCAAGATATACCACAAGAACTGAAGGTAACAAACTTCCTACTCCTAATCAAAAATGACTTTAATGTTTCAAGTGTCAAGGATAGGGTCATCGGGCAAATAAGTGTGCAAATCATAGAAATATGATCCTAAAGAAATGTAGGTTGTATTACCTAGGTGAGAAAGTTGATCTTTAAACCAAGACTGATGAGATTGGTTTACAAAATGGAGAGCCTTGTGATGGTGAGCCTGAGGTCACTTGTGATGATTGTGAGGAAAAAGACACTTGGCCATAAGATGGAGAGTGTCAAATTGCTAATTATGTAGTGAGGATGGGTATGGTGAGTAAAGCATTTGAAGATCCAATTCAAAGAGAGAAATTTTTTCACACTAAGTGCTTTATTAAGGGAAGGGTGTGTACTATGGTTATTGATGGTAAAAGTTGCACAAATGTTGCAAGATCTACAATGGTAGATTTCTTGAAACTCTCAACCACCCTCATGATAATCCCTACAAACTACATTGGCTCAATGAAAGTGGTGAGTTAAAAGTGACACAACAATGCATGATTAAGTTCAAGGTTGGAAACTACCAAGATGAGATTTGTTGTGACGTCATTCCAATGAAACCGTGCCATTTGTTACTTGGTAGAGATGGCAATATGACAAATCTACCAAGCATGATGGAAGGTTAAACACTTATTCACTTTTGCATGGTGGGATGAAGTTCACATTACACCCACTTTTACCCTCTCAAGTGAATTAATTGCATCAAAGGTTAAGAGATTTGAAAGAGAAGAGAAGCAAAAGGCTAGAACTCGAAAAAAGGACAAAAAGGGAAAGTTTCGGGATCTATTTCTTCTAAAGGAGAACTTACGGATTCTAAGGTTCAAAAAGGTAAAGGACCCATGGTTATACTGGCTAGGAGAAAGGATTTTTTCAATGATCAAGACATGGACACTCCTATGCTCCTCCTAGTTCAATGCTCTTAATACTAACTTTCTTCTTCTTCTTCTTCTTCTTCTTCTGCCTCTTCTTCTTCTTCTTCTTCTTCTTCTTCTTCTTCTTTTTCTTATTTTTCTTATTATTTTCCCCATATATTTCACTTGTTTTCTAGGAGTTTGATTATGTATTCCCATATGAATTGCCGTAAGGGTTGCCCCCAATTCGAGGAATTGAGCACCAAATTGATTTGGTACCGGGCTCATAACTTCCAAACAAATCGACTAATAGGAGCAATCCTATGGACACTAAGGAGCTTGAGAGGCAAGTTGAGTAGTTTCTTAACAAAGGGTACATCAAATAAAGTATGAGTCCGTATGTTATCCCGGTACTTTTAGTACCAAAAAAGACAAAACTTAGCACATGTATGTCGAGTGTAGAGCCATTACCAAAATCACTATAAGGTTTCGTCATCCTATCCCTAGGATAAATGATATGTTATATGAGCTCCATCATGATTGTGTGTTTTCTAAAGTCGATCTTAGGAGTGGCTACCACCAGATTCGTATGTAACCCAGTGATGAGTTAAAGACCACATTCAAGACCAAATTTGGTCTATATGAGTGGCTGGTCATGCCCTTTGGCCTTACCAATTCTCCTGGAATATTTATAAAGCTAATGAATCATGTGATGAAGCCTTTTATTAGAAAGATTAAGGTTTTTTACTTTCATGATATGTTGGTATATAGTAAATCTATTGATAATCATGTGATGCATTTGAGATGTGTTTTTTATGTTCTCAGAAAGGAGAAGTTGTATGACAACATGTACAATTTTCTATTAGTGTTGATAAAGTGGTATTCTTGGGTTTTGATATAAGAAAATGGCCATCTATTCTTTTGAAGTCATCATTGGAGGCTAATGCATAAAGACTCAAGACTTGGTCACCTCGAGGACACAAGAACATACATGGAGGATCCATTTTGAGCATGACATAAAGCAAACCCGTGTGTGGAAGATTGCACGGGGGCTTACCTTTGATGCCAACCCGCGTCCACAAGTTTTGAATTATGAATCCTTCCTTTTGGAGCATTGAAGAATCACCCTTTATTAAGGGTATTTTGGGGATTACACTTTTTGGTAAGACAGTCCATGGCCACCCCTTTCATTAAGGGTATTCTGTCAATTTTGATATGTAATAAGCTAGCCTATAAATAGTTTTCTATGAGGTCATTTGCTCTTTAGTTGATTATGGATATTTGAGAGACATTAAAAGTCTTCTTATTCTCTCTTTGAGAGTGTAAGGTAGGGCTTGTAAAAGACATTATTGATCTTTGTTTAGAAACGGTAGTTGTAAGGTGGAGTTGATTCCTTTAGCGGTCAACGTAAAAGTTTGGTGTTGTTATTGCGGTTCTTAGGGGTCTTATCATTTGATACACTTTTTGGTTCCTTTTACTTGTAATCTCATATGTCAAGCTATCTATCTTACTTTATTGTATTTATTATCTTGTTTCTCTTAGTCTTCATCTCTTTATCTCATTTCTTTATCATTTGGTATCAAGAGCAAGGTTTGATTTTGGTCTAACAAAATCAATATTAGGATTGTTATCTTGAAAATAAAAAAAAAGTGAAAAAGAAGAAAAAAAGGAAAAAAGTTATTGTTCATGTTTTTAGTGTTTTTCATTTTTTGAGACTTGATTTTTTTGTGTTTTTAGTGTTAGTTACCTGTTCCTAACACTAGAAGAAGTGTAGAAAATAAAAAATCTCACAAAAAAAGTTGTTAATCCCATTTTTTGTGTTTGGTCAGATTTTGAAATGTAGATTTCCTTTATTTTGTGTGTTTTGTGAGTTTTTAGTGCTAGATCCTTGTTCCCTATCACTAATAGATCTAGATCTAAGATTTGAACAAGATTTGGGTTGTTTTGATCATTCCAGCATTGTTAGACTTGAGTTTGAAGCTTTTTGAGGGTGCATCCATGTTGATGTTGTGATTGCGATGTTGGTTTGAAGTTATTTTATGTTATTTGTTCTTAGATTGGTAAAGGGAACCTAGATCTACAAGAAAATTTGAATTTGGAGGTCATTTGCCTTGTGGTCAAAAGTTGGTCAACTCTTGAATATTCTTGTTGTTATTCATCATCTTCATGTATTACTGGAGAAGAATATTCAAAAAAGGGTGTTTAATCTTGAAAAAAAGAGGAAAAAGAGTGTACTACCTATTCAAGCAAATTTCCAAGCACCTTTCTAGTCACCCAAAAGAAAGAAAACAACAAAAGGGAAGGAATAATCAAATACAAGAACAAGTACATTTAAAAGTATAAGGGGGGGGGGGACCATTTTAATTAAAATTGATTTGAACCTGAAAAAGGTTCCAAACCTTGTGTTTTTTCATCTGAAAACCAAAATTATACTCCCTTGGTTGAAGATTGGTCGAAACACAACTTGAAAACAAAATAAATTGCAAAATTGACGTCCAACCACAGGCTACCATGTCACCACTTTGGGGCAACCGAATTTTGAGTTCAAATCTTGATTTCTTGGTTTCTATTTTTGATTCTTAGTTGTATATTTGTTGATTCGAGTGCTAATTGACAAATTAGTTATTGTCTACTAGGTTGTGAGTTAGTTTTAAGTCCTTTTCTTTTGTGTTTTCATTCTTTGTGTGCTTTTGTCATTTTTAATTCGTCATAACTTTTTGTTTCAAGTTCGTAAGTAGAATTTTCAATTTTATGTCTTAAGTCCATCAAACAAGAATCTATTTTGGCTAATAAATAGTGATTGACACCTTATTGACTACCAAAGAATAAGGAACTTTCAATATTTGCCACTCCAATTTTGAGGATCACAAAGGTGAGTGTATACGAGTATTTGTGAGGAGCTTTTACTACTAATCTTGTTTGTTTATTTTGTAGGTACAAGGTCATATAAGGGTAATATATCTTAGTAACCTCGGATTATTGTGACTACAACAGGAGAGACTATGATTGTAGTGAGGGATTTTATGGCTATGATGATATTGGAGATTATGAGGGATATGAATATAGCCATGATCGTGACATGGTCAGAATTGAGAGTTATGGTTTTGAGTGAGAAATTGAGGTGAATTAAGTTCCTAGTGCTTACGGTAAGTATGGAGATGATGTAAGGCCTTGTGATAGTTCTTATGATGAAGTTGGTGTATGTGAGGAGTCATACACTTCCTAATCCAAACCTAGAATTGGTGTAACGTATAATCCCTTCTTTTGTAAAGCTTATGAGATCCATGGTGAAAGTGCACGTATGGAGTAGGAAGATTCATATTCTTCACGTTGTAGTACATTTTATCTAGGTCGAAGTGGTGTGAATGGGTATAATAGCAATAGTGTAGGTTGTCTCATGAGGAGAAGAGAGAATACATCTCCTAGGCCAAGGGGTACTCTTGTGCCCATGGGTTGTCCTAAACTCTACAATGATGATCCTAGGAGAAGTGTTCACTCCAAAAAGGTAAGCATTTATGGGATACCGGGCTTTCTCCATGTGCTAGATGATTGGTGCCATAAGAACTACATCATCCCACCCATGGTTGACTATTTTTGGTTGTTTTGAGAACCTTTACTTATTCCATATTCCTTGGATGGGTATAAGGTTATCGAGAGAGTGAGAATTGACTACACCCAATTTTAATACAATGAGGAGGTGTGGTGCGATATCTTTACCTTAACACTAGGTCATGTATGCTTGGGTGCCGATTAGTTTTCACAACATAAAGTTCCAAATATGCTAAATTGTCCTAAGGTTGTAGTAAACTATTGGGGAAATTATCTATTTACCTTAATTATTCCTAAACCGCAAGGAGATGTGATCAATTACTCCAAGACAAATGATTATGAGAGATAAAATATTGAGAGGAATAAGGGTATGCAAGGTGGTAATCCAAAAGTTGAAAAAGGATAGGTTGTGTGGAGTGAAGTAAGGGGGTTGCCACCAAACTATGCTAACTATGCTGGTCCTTTTATTTTTAAGGACATTTGTATAGGTACTAACATGGCTAGCAAAGGAGCACAAGGCCAAGGAAAAGTTGTTGCCGAAGCATGTAGGAATCCTTCGCACCACGGCAAAGAAGAATATACTCAAGAACTTCAAGGTAAAATAGCTAACTCTTACACTTATTTGAATAGAAATGATAATTGGGAGGCTAGTAGCCCATTAAGTGTGAGTAGTAGCTTATCTATTTGTGAGTCCATTGATTCCTTGCCTTTTGTTAATGATGTACTTGTTATGAGTGTGAATACACTAGTTGATCCTATTGATGACAAAATTAACTCTTCTTTTAAGATTAATTTAAGTCTACATAGTGTTGAAGCCATTGGAGTGCCTCTTGGAAAAGACATCAAAATTAGGGTTAATGCTAAGTGATGGATTTTCACTTGAGTTGACAAATTGGCAAGAACTATTGGTGCTTGGGGAAGGTGACTCCCTTTGTGTCTACCTAAGAATGAGGTGTAATCAATGTTGGTGATTTGTTTTTAAGTATTTAATATACACTTTAGTGCATGTCATTAGTGTTGGTAAATATCTCATTATCTATCCTTTTTCACTTAATGCATTTTTCTTATTGTTTCTACTTCATCTCCTCTTTCTTTAGTTGCTGATTTTTCCTTCTTTAGCCTTGAATTTCGGATACACCTTACTTTTAGCTATCATTTGGTATCACTGTGTTGAATGATCATACATTATTTATTTATTCTTTTCCCCTTGATGATGATGTACATGTTGTGACTATGGATACACTAGTTGATCCTATTGATGACCGAATTGACTCTTCTTGTAAGATCAATTTATGTCCACCTAGTGTTAAAGCCAATGTGTTGAATGACAGTACATCATCTTGTGAGAATTGTGTTGATGAACTTATATACAAAATTTTTGCAACACTTAAGGATGTGTGTGATGTGTTTAATGGATGTCAAGTGAGTGATGATATTGAAAATGTTGATCAAATAAATAGGAGTGACCCCTTTAGCATTACCTCTAATGAATGTTCTACTCTCGGTTTTGCTCATAGGGATAATCATATTCTTAAAACATCTTTGATACGTCTTCATGGATAGATCTTTCTCTCTCTAAGGACAATATCTTATTTATAGATAATATGTTCACTCCTAATAAACCTAGTGGTGAGAGTGAAGTTGAAGATATAGCTTGTGTTGAAAGCTATAGCCTATATGCCAACCCACTATGGTGTGACAACAATCTTGCTAAATATGAAAATCTCTTCTTGGAAGATGAGAGTACGCTTAAGGGAAGGGAATGTGAGGTTTTTGGAAGGAATGATCAATTGGGTGATGATAATTTTGACTTGCTTGAATTCTTAAGAAAACCAATAAGTGATTGTTCCTTGAAAATTTATTATGGTTGTGATCCCTTATATGACACCCTACCCATGTTTGATGACTATGAGGATGAATTGCTTGATTTTTGTGAAGACTAAAGTAATAATTCCTTGGACTTTGGTGGTGGTATGTGTCAACTTGAAGGTACTTCCATAGAAAGGGAAAGTCCATTGTTTTTAAATTACTTCTTGTACTATGTGTGATCTTATTGTTGAGGGTACTCATGGTGATTATATTGTAACTAGTACTGAGTACCTACATGAGGACACCTTAGTTGAAGTTGACTTGAGTGATACCTTTCTCCACTCTCTATTTGCTTTTAATGATATATTTGCTATTATAGAGAGTATATCTTGTAGTTTAGGTGAAGAGTTCCGGGAAAGGGAGTGTTTTCTTCTTTCCATTTGACCCCGGTGCCAAATATGGAAATGGTTATGTTGGTGCACCCAACTTGTTACTTGGTCTACATTACAAGAAAATTGTCATTCTTGGAAACCCAAGAGCAAAAGTTTCATTGTCTCCTTGGGGTAATTCTTCTAAATGTGCATCCTTCCTTGACACACTTGTTCTTAAGTTGCATGAATCCCAACTTGTGGATGCCAAGTTGTCTATTTTCTTGAAGGAAAGAGCGTGCATGTGCTTAAATACTTTGTCCTCACTTGTGCACATCTTTATACTTGATTGTTTCCTACACTACCTCTTTTCCTATGATGACATCTATTCTAGTTTTGAGTTTGGATTAAGTAGAGGTAGTGGTTTTATTGGTTGGTCCACTTGTTTGATTGATGAAGCTATATGGGATTGGTTGACTTTGAGACAAATAGTGGCACCACGTTTGATGAGGCCACTTGAAGAGGTAATGAAACAATTGTGCTTTATAGTTCCTAAGACAAAGGTAGCCTTACCTTTTTGGACTTATTGATATCATTAAGACCTTTGTAGTTTCTTTATCTCTTGATACTTATGATAGTTATTTCCTTTGTAACATTCTTACTAAGATTTTCATGACTAAGACAAAGGATTCGTGGTTATATCTCAAGTATATATCACCTTGGCATGATAAAGTTATTTGTTGTACTAACACTAACCCTCATGCCATAAGGAAGTTGTGCTTGTTTGTCTTTTCTTTAGTTGTGCAAGGTATGGATTTGAGGTCAAATCCTTTTCAAGAAGGGGAGGATGATACAAGCCAAATGGCCATCTATGCTTTTGAGGACATCATTGTAGGCAAATGCATAAAGACTCAAAACTTGGTCAACTCGAGGACACAAGAAGTTTTGAGCATGACATAAAGCAAACCTGTGTGTGGAAGATTGCATGGGGGCTTAACTTTGATGTAAACCCGAGTCCACAAGTGCTGAAGCATGACCCTTTGGTTTTGGAGCATTTAAGAAGCACCCTTCATTAAGGGTATTTTGGGGATTACACTTGTTAGAAAGACACTCTATGACCTCCCCTTTCATTAAGGTTATTTTGGTAATTTGATATGTAATAAGCTAACTTATAAATAGTCTTCTATTAGGTCCTTTGCTCTTTAGTTGATTATGGATATTTGAAATACATTGAAAGTCTTCTTCTTCTCTCACTGAGAGTGTAGTGTATCTCTTGGAAAAGTCATTATTGATATTTTCTTAGAAATGGTAGTTGTGAAGCGGAGTTAATTCCCTTAGCGGTCACCTAAGAGTTTGGTGTTGTTATTGCGGGTCTTAGGGGTCTTATCATTTGATACACGGTTTGGTTATTTTTTCTTGTAATATAGTATGTCAAGCTATCTTACTTTATTGCATTTGTTTGTTCTGTTGTTTCTCTTAGTCTTCATCTCTTTAGGTCATTCCTCTATCAGGCTTTGTTATGAGCTCAAGGGGTGTGGAAGTGGACGAATCCAAGAAAGACTCTATACGTAGTTGGCTGACCCCTAAGGCTACTATAGAAATCCAAAGTTTTCATGGGTTGTCGAGTTTTTATAGAAGGTTTGTCAAGGGTTTAAGCTCCATAGAAGCTCCCTTGACCGAGGTTATTAGAAAGGACAAACCCTTTAAGTGGGGTGATGAGCAAGCCAAGGTATTTGAAGCCTTAAAAGCTTTGCTCATTTTGTCTCCCGTGTTGCAATTGCCTAATTTTCATAAAACATTTGAAGTTGAATGTGATGCAATAAAAGTTGGTATTGGGGTTGTTTTGATGCAAGAAGGCAAGCCCATTGCTTATTTTAGTGAAAAGCTCAAAGGGGCAACTCTTAATTATTAGACTTATGATTTGGAGTTGTATTCCATTGTTAGAGCATTAGGTAATTGGAACATTATTTATGAACTAAGGAGTTTGTGATATGAACGGATCATGAATCGTCGAAACACCTTAAGAGACAAGACAAGTTGAATATGTGTCATGCTAAGTGGATTGAATTCATCGAGACTTTCCCTTATGTAATCCATTACAAAAGGGGGAAGAAAAATGTGATAGCCGATGCATTGTCTAGAAAGCATGTGCTTGTTGCTAATTTTTCTTTAAGATTTATGGGATTTGAGAGATTACAGATGTTCTATCCTGGGGATCCTATCTTTGCTCCTATTTATAGGAAATATGAAGAGTGGGGAAGGGACCGATGGCTAAAAAAGAGTAGCAACTACTCTTACTCTCGTTTTGACAATTATTTGTTTAAAGGGTGCAGATTGTGTGTTCTTTCTAGTTCATGGAGGAATTTTTTGTGAGAGAGGCGCATGACGGTGGCCTCATGGGGTATTTTGGTGTTGAAAAGACCCTTGGTATCTTATGGGAGCAATTTTATTAGCCAAAAATATGGAAGGATGTTGCTAAGGTTTGTGACCAATGTATGGATTGCCGGAGTACGAAATCTCACCTCCTACCTCAAAAAATGTACACCCTACTTGCCACTCTCCTTAGAACTTAGTTAGATATATCAAAGGACTTTGTTTTGTGGCTTCCAAGGACTAGAAAGGGTTGAGATAGTATTTTTTTTGATGTTGATAGATTCTCCAAATTGGCTCATTTCATTCCTTGTGCTAAAACCTAGGACGCTGCTAGTGTAGCTTCACTCTTTTTTAAACATGTTGTAAAGCCTCATAGAATCCCAAGGAGTATTGTGAGTTATAGGGACTCAAAGTTCCTAAGCCTATTATGGAAGTCCATATGGGGTAGGCTTGATATGAAATTGCTTTTCTCTACCTCTTTTCACCCACAAACCGATTGCCAAACGGAGGTAATGAATAGAACCTTAGGGTCTAAATAAATTATATGGTTAAAGTTAAAATGAATTTATAGGAAAATCATCTATCCTTGGTGGAATTTGCATACAATCAGGTAATACACTCAAGTACGGGAATGACTCCCTTTGAGTGTGTTTATGGCATGAATCCCCTTACCCCCTTAGATCTCAACCCCTTTTCTAGTGATCGTATTATAATCCTAGATGGATGCAAAAGAGTTGAGTCAATGAAGAAGATACATGAAAACGTGTGGATCAATCTTGAAAAGAAGAACCAAGATATTGCAGAAAGGGTAAACAAAGGAAAAAAGAGACTTGTTCATGAACCCGAAGATTGGGTATGGGTAAACCTAAGGAAAGATCGGTTTCCAAACCAAATAAAGGCTAAGCTCATGCCAAAGGATGATGGACCTTTCTAAGTGCTCAAAATGATCAACAACAATGCTTACCAAATTGATTTACCTTCGGATTACCAAGTTTACAATATGTTCAATGTTTGTGATCTTTCACCCGTGGCCATTCTTAGTGTTGATGAATTAGCAAGTTTGAGGATAGACTTTCTTCAAGATGTATATGATAATGCAAGTATCAATCCATCAAGACCTTTTACAAGGATCTAAGCCAAGGAACTTCAACAACTTTAAGCTTTGTTCATGCATTCGAATATTTGTCAAGGTGTTGTAAATTCGCCCAAGAGAGGAAATACTTTTATTTGTGAAGAAGGGACTTGAATAGTCTACATTACAAAGGGCAAGATGGTCTTTCACTTTAAAATTAAACACTCAAGGTGATATGGAACAAATGACCATCTTATCTTTTCACGACATCTTTAGAGGCCGACACATAGAAGCTCAAAACTTGGTCACCTGGAGGATACCGAGAACCAGAAGCCTTGAAGTATTAACCATACTCAGTTTTTTAGAGCATTGAAGAGGCACCATTCATTCAAGTTATAAAGCACCTTGGCTGCCCCTTCATTAAGGATATTTTAGACATTACAAATGGTGTATTTACATACCATGGCAACCCCTATCATTAAGGGCAAAGTGGTCTTTTTATCTTCATTTATTAATATATTATAAATAGGCCCCTTTATTCTTATTTTCAATAGTTTTAAAAAGATGAAAGATTGAAAAATTAAAAATCCTCTCTCTTGAGAGTAGAACACATTAGTGTAGTCTTAGTTAAGGCTTGGAAAAGCTAGTATTGATCTTTTCTTAGAAACGGTGGATCTTGATGTGAGTTGATTCCCTTGGTGGTCACCATAAGAGTGTGGTTTCGATCATTACATTCATTAAGGGTTTATGAGTTTAACACACTCTTTAGTTCTTAATCTTGTAAGAAACTTTGATACGAGAAGGACTAGGAGACATGAAACAAACACCAAAACAGTCCACAAGTTTGAAGAACCGAGGACCCCTTTGGTGACCACCCTCGGATTCACTACACCAACAATGAAAACACAATAACAACAAGATATTGAATGTGTAAATACACCAAAACAGTAACAATATGGCGAGATGGACAACAATAAATATATAGGAACAACACAAGGTTTTACTAACAAGAGATAGAAACAGTTACCAGAACACAAACTACTACAAAATAACAATAAAAGTAAAGGGATAGTTGATAGACTTAATGAAGGTATAATCTTAAGAACCATAGAGAATATTCCAATATTGAACCCTTAAAACTACAAAAACCTTTCACCTATCTATTTAGAAGACACAAGGTCGAAATCCACTTCCCAAGCATCATGCTTCCAATCCATGAGATCAACAAAATTGATTCCACAATATCTATGCCTAATTTCGATTTTTGTGCCTCAAGGAGAGAGAACTTGTGTTTCTTTGCGTTTCAAGACTTACAACATCATGAATAATCTATGTGTAAAATACCTACAATGTTCTATTTATACTAGGTTACAAATAAAATACAAAATGTCCAAAATGCCCTTTTAAGAGCTAGGCTCCCTTCAAAAGTATATAGGGACTACCTGGTTGAGTTCTAAGGCTCCTTTTTACACTCCAAGTGTGAGATTAGGGTCTGTTTGGTGTGTTTTAAGTCCTTTACTTGCACACTCTAAGCCCCGGTTTCATTATATTCTTACATGCATCCATCTTTGTGGTTGTACTTCTATCATCCTCCCCTCCTTAAGAAGGATTCGACCTCGAATCCATGCCTTACAAAATCAAAAACAGAAAAAAAAGCACACTTCATCATGGCATGAGGGTTAGGATTAGAAAAAATAAACAATAATGGTATGCGCTCAAAACACTCAAAATAGCCCATATGAAAAATAAATAAAAAATAAACCGAGGACCTTTTGAGTTCAAGTCTCGGCCAACAACAAGTATCGATATGCCAAGGTTGTTCATATTTGACATATAACCAAGAGTCCTTAAAGTTAAACATTATGAAGACATCAAAAAATTCACCAAGGACTTGGCTATGATAAGCAAACAAAAGAAACACACCTAAGCTGAGAGTAAATCATCCCCAGCCTAAGATAGCACCAGGATCAAATGAGAATAGTGGCCATAGACTCGGGTCTAAACAACAAACCCATTTCCTATAGTCTTTAGCATAACCACATGGCCTACTCTCTACATTGGCATACATATAATAACAAGTAAAGAGAGACTAGATAAAGGTGGAATTCAATTCTACTTCTACTATGGTGTCCTCGAAAAAGCCACACAAAGTAGAAGAAGAAGTAGTTTCCAAAACCATACATTCCATACCCTTAAGAGTACTCTCATTTTCCAAAAAGAGATTTTCATATTTTGGAGGTTAGCATATATGCTATAGCTTCCAAGGCAACCTATACCCTCATTTTCACCACTAGGTATATTAGGAGTGTTTAAACTATCTTTAAACAAGACATTGTACCTAAAGAGTAAATGATCTAACCCACAGACAAATTTGGAACTTTCACTCTCTAAGGATTCATTATCAAGTTTCAATGATATGTCAAGAACACAATTAACCGTATGAACCAAGAAAATAATAGAATATTCCCAACAACATAGGCTCATGGGTTTACTCCTTTTTTCCTAGCAAACATTTTCAAATTCTTCACTCAATTGAGACTCATTAATCATATCACACATATTCTCAAGTGGTGGAAAAGTTTTACACACAAGTTGGTCAACATAAACTTCACTCGAGGATGTACTTTCATTCAATACAATAGCTTCAACACTAGGTGGACATAAATCAATCTTACTAGAAGAGTCGATTCGATCATTTATAGGATCAACTAGTGTATCCACTCGCACAACATATACATCATCCATAAGTGGTAAGGAATCAATATACTTATATGTAGGTATGCTAATACTGACACTCAATGTCTTATCAGTCACACGTTCATCATCAACATGTACCAAAGTGTAAGTGATAGCTATTTTACCTTGACGTTCAAGAGTACATTAATCTTTACCTTGGTGTGAAAGTACTTCACAAGTTTGGGCAGGAACTTCATTCAAAAATCTCTCATCGCAAGGTGATTGGACCTTAGGTTTTGGATTTGTTGGGATAAGTGTGAATACCAATTGGAGTAGCCTTTCAACGTGTTATTTTATATCTTAAATATTGTCGATGATGCGGTCAAATGTGGCATCAAGATTGGTGTCAACCATGGTAACAAAAATAAATGACAAAAATGAACAACAAAGCAAATAAACTTGTTAGCTCAAAAATGCCTCACTCCACTCTCACTCTTGATTCTTACCTCACACTTGGTTTTATAAGTGTTGCAAGCTGGCTTGTACTTTGTGAGTGATTAAGGGAGGATTCCACCTTGTCCAGAATAGATTTTTGTTTGAGTTAACTCAATGAAATTTTCATTACGGAATTGAACCAACAAGATTCAAAGAATTCACAAAAGAGAAAAAAGCATAAAAGAAACGTAGACACGAACAATGGATTCAAGAACTAAGTAACAACCTAGTATAAGTTTACTAGCTTGTTAATTAGTAGTGGGATCAATTAAATGAAACTAAGAGACAAAAAAATGAAACTAAGAAATCTAAAATTTTAAGATCAAAAATATTGCGTGAACAGTAGCAGTGATGATGTGGCAACCACGTATTGGTTCAGTTTTATAAAGTGGTTATTCTCAAATGTTAAAGTCTAGGTTAAAAATTAATTTAGATTGGTGGAATTTGTTTTTGGAGAGAAAATAAGTCTTGGAGCCTTTTTCAATTTTCAATTTTCATGACTTGACTTTTTCTTGTACTTCTCCTTAAAAAATGGGTCCTTAAATCATGGAAAAGTTATTGAGTAGTGATGTAAAGTCTTTTGGTGGTTGGGGGTCTTTCAAGACTAACAAGTACAACCACCTTTTTCTTCACCTTTTAGGATCTAGCATTCACTTTATATTCTAAAAATAAATGAAAGAAGGTGAACAAATCCAAGAACAACAACCACACCAAGAACAATAACAATAATCTTCAAGAACAATAACAACTCCGACGGCCAACTCCAATCCACAACAACAAACGATCAAGTGTCTTAAGTGTTATGTCTTCAGTTTGAACAAGAGATAAAGTTTACGAAGAAATTCAAGAAGAATAACAACATTCACCAAGAATAAAAAAAACAACACTCCTTTCAACAACAACAACTAAACACACAGCCAAACAAGTTTCTCAACAACCATGTCTACAGCAATAATGTTCAACAACAATGGGCCAAGCTGATGTTCACAACATCAAAATACAATCTCAAATCAAGATGTAGATGCAATGTGTTAGTGAAGAACAAAAATAACACTTAGACACAAAACACAATTTTCGGTTAAGAACACAAAATGGACTTAAGAACACAAAATGGACAGATTGCTCTTTTTTCTGGAATTTTTAGTTTTTAACTTTTTTATTTTTATTTTTCAACTCTCAAGCCCAAGATTAATCTTGTTAGAAAAAAATCAAAGAAGGCTTTGACACCAAATGATAGGAGAAGGACTAGGAAACATGAAACAAATACCAAAATAGTCCACAAGTTTGAAGAACGGAGGATCTCTTTGGTGACTACTCTCGGATTCACTACAACAACAAAGAAAACACAATAAAAACAATATATTGAAGGTATAAATACACCTAAACTACAAAAATTTGATTAGATGGACAACAATAACAATATAGGAACAACACGTGGTTTTACTAACAAGAGATAAAAATGGGTATAAGAACACAAACTACTACAAGATTATAATAAAAGTAAAGGGATAGTTAGATAGACTTAATCAAGGAAAAATATTAAGAACCCAAGATCATATTCCACTCTTTGAACCTTAACACTGTACGCAATGTTCACCTATCTATTAATAAGAAATAAGGTCCGAATCCACCTCCCAAGCATCACGTTTCCCAGCCATTAGATAAACAAGATTTATTCCACACTCTCTATAGCTAATTTCGGTATTGGTTCCTCAAGGAGAGAGGACTTATGTTTCTTTGTGTTTCAAGACATAAAACATCATGAATAATCTAGTGTTTCAAGACTTAAAACATCATGAATAATCTAAGTCTAAAGGTCCTACAATGTTCTATTTATACTAAGTTACAAATAAAACACAAAATGTCCAAAATACCATTTAAAGAGCTTGGCTCCCTTCAAGTGTATTTAGGGGCTGCCTTATTGTCTCTCAAGGCTCCTCTTTACGCTCTATGTGTGAGATTAGGGTTGGTTTGGTATGTTTTAAGTCCTTTAATTTCACACTCCAAGCCCCAGGTTCATTACATTCTCATATACGTCTATCTTAATGGTCGTACTTATGTCAATCGTAGTCTCACTATTTATCCTTTACTATTGTTGTTATTATCTTATGTAGTGGACTGTTTTGGATACTTTATTGAATTCGAAACTTGTACTATTATTATTCATCTTGTTCATAACATTTTTGTGGTTGTTTTGGTGTTATTACACCATTGTATCTTGTATTCCTCTTGTTGATAGCAAATCTTAGAGTGGTCTCCATCTTGGTCCTCGGATCCTTAAGATTGTGGACTTATTCAGAGTGTGTAATATGCCTTCCATGGTTTTTATTTTATCATTTGGTATTAGAGTTTCTTTTTCTTGTTCCTACAAGATAAATCTAGGGTTGGGTCAATTGAAAAAGAAATTTGAAATCTAAAAATTCTAGAAAAAGATCAATCTGTCCATTTTGTGTTCTTGGCCAAAAATTGTGTTTTTTTATGTATTGGCTGAGATTTTTACTTGTTTTGTTGTTTCTAGTGTTATTTTATTCATCTCTAACACTCTTGAGTCTAAATCTATGTTTGGGCTTGGCCGATTTGTTGTTGAACCTTTGTTGAGCGAACTATTTTGGCCTTATGGTCAACATCTTGTTGTTGTTCTAAGATTTACCACGTGATATTGATGTTAATTTGTGGCCTAAGAACCTTTTTAATGAATTTGTTATTTATTGGTAGAACTTGAGAAAGTGTTTATTGAAGTGTGAGACCTACTTGAACCTTAGACTCCAAGATTCAAAAGTTTGTGTTCTTGGTGTTCTTGTTCTTCTTGGTGTTCTTCACCAATCTTCATATTTTATTGGAAGAAAAGTGGATGTTAGATCTAAAAGTTTTGAGGAAAAAGGTTTAAATTTTGTTATTCTTCAAAGATTCCTTAACCACCAAAGACTTTAACAACCACTTACCAAACAACTTCAACCACCAAAGAAGTTATTCACATTTTTGAACTTTGGATGAATTTTGAGGCTTAGATCTATGAAGTTTTCATGTGTTTTGCTTGTTTATAGAGTTAGGATTTTTTTCCCTAACACTATGTGAGTCTATATATTTGATTTGAGCTTAATCCGGGTAGTTTTGAGATATTCACCATTGTTGAGTATAAGGTAGAAGAAACTAGAAAGGTGAATCTCAAATTTTTTTGTTATTGTTGAGGGATGACTGCTTGAAAATGTGTTGTTGTTGTTGTGGAGTTCATTTTTGATAGAAAAATCCAAAAATCATTCACTTTGGAGTTCATTTGAATTAGGTTCCATGTTTTGAATGTTCTTGGTGTTCTTCATATTCTTCATATATTGTTGAAGAAGAATGTTATGCCTCAAATTCAATTGGGGCGGATAGGCACCCATAGCTGTAAAGGCTCAAAAGAACCAATCCATAACCTTGTACTTATCATGCAAGTAACTATGAAAACCAAAGGTTTTGTAAAACGTGATATTATGCATCGATGAGAATATCTACATTGGCAAGCACAAAATTATATATTCAACACTTGGCCATTGGGGCCACCACATCTAAAAGACAAGACACTACCATGTTTAACATTAAATTAGTCTAAAAAGCCTCTAAACTATTCGTAGACTTAGTTAGGGTTGGGATAAACCCCTACCCTACTCTTGACTACTGTGGAATACCAAAACATATGGAACAAACTCGAAAAGCCACGAATTAACCTGGAGCCCACCAATAGTCACTGAATATCCTGAGTTTCTACTAGCGAGGTATACTAGATGAAGCACCTATGCCTATAGCATAAAACACGGTCCCCTATAAGGGACGTTAGTACGAAAATATATACTGAATATGTAAGGCTGAAGGTAACAACACATGATACATTAGCCCAATAGAAATCAGATACCAATGAATAAATAGTCCTAGTAGACCACCTTTATATATTTGTAGGATTAGGTACATTTAATTACATTCTTAATTTTACCTTTCTTACTTCATATTCTTAGTAAGTCATATAATACAAATGACCAGCAGACTAGTGGGAAATAGACAAATCGGGATCATCCCATTCTAGTCATACTCCCCTGAGCTGCCACCCATAAATAAACATTGGGATCGGCCCATGCTAGGCTTATTCCCTTGAGCTTCCACACACATATAAAGGTATCGAGATCGGACCATGCTATTCTTATGCCCCTGAGCTACCACTCGTTTTACAAATTTGCATTACTTAGTTTGTTAAACCCTTGAGATTGTTACTTTGGTTGTCATAACATTATGGTACCTTGAAACAGTAATCACCAATAAGACATGTTAATGGTAACTTAATGCAACAACAACGAGGTAGGGAGCCGTTGGCATAAAAATTAAGTGTTTAGGAGATGAAAATAACACATAGGTCTTATTTGATTAAACGGAGAACTCCTGAAATTCTCTAGTTAAAATAGACATGCAGTTTTAATAATAAGCATGTATTGAGGTGTTTTAACATGTTAGAGTGTGGGAATAAGGTCATTGACTACATGGGATATAGTACACTTCCATTATGTATCGCTTGTTATAGGATAACCTTGGAAGTTTACTTGATTGACCAAATGTCCGATTTGATGCCAAAGGGTGCAAAATAGAGTATGCCTTTAATACTTGATTATATAACTCCGAAACTAACCAAACTTGACTTCCCACCTTTTAGATTACTTATCTACTATAGAAGATATGGTAAACTAATATTAGCAACCAACCTACACATTTGGGATATTTAACTTTACCAAAATAGTAACTGGGTAGTAAGCTCTTAATCTTTCAATTAAGGGTGTTATTTTAACCCTTGTCTCTACCAATTACACCAATATACCATACATGTCCTTATACAATAAACTGAAACCACCTTGGCTTCATTACATATTCCAAATAATACATAAAAATAGATTGGGTAGTAAAAAAATACAATTATTAGTTCGATGGTATACCGCCACAACTTTCTTCTATATTTCGTTACAAACTAATCATACCTTTCTGCAATATCAACCTGGCAGCCCATAACATATGCATACAAAATAATCCATAAAATAGTCCCAAATTCCTTTTATTGCAGTAATCACTTATTGAACTCATCATCTCTTGAGTTCTCAATAACAACACATTCATAATTCTCTCTCAAATTCATAAATAAGGAGAAAAAAATGGAGCAGTCACCTTACCTTAATTTTTCAATTTATTCTTAAATTTGAAATTCTCAAGAACTTCAACTTTCAGTTTCCTACACACTTTAAACCAAAGAAGAAAAGAGATCTCTAATAACAAAGAAAAAGTGAGCAAGTGGTTGTTCTATATTCTACCATGTATTATAATTAGATACCTATAGCATGTTTTCCTAATATTCTATGAGATAATTATGCTAAAACTTAAGTGTTTTGACTTACATTAGCTTGCAAGGATGAGGGTTTCTTCATGAACCTTAGAAGGAATTTTAGGGCAGCTGTTGTTATCCTTGTTAAGAAAGGGAGAAAGCTGAAATTTAAATGGGAATATTGTGATTAAAATGAGCATAATGACCAGCTATATTGATTTTATATTGATCCCTTATTATTAACCTCATTTCCAACCACAAATTAGTCAAGTAGGTGATGGACCTACTTAAGAGTTCAAGCTGCTCAAAATTTCAAAGTAGGTGATGCACCTACTTGCTTGAACTCTTATTTTGGGCTCAACTAACTTGGGCCTTTGGCAGATTTAAGTGTTGGGCCATTTCTCTATTTCTTCCTCTTTCCTTCGATTTCGCCCAAATGAGTACATTAGTTTAGTCCAAAATCTTGTCCATAGCCATGGGTCCATTAATTTGGTCAAAAAAGTTTAAGTCGATGACTCACCTACTAGCTTAATTAAGAAAAGCAAGAACCTCTATATTTCATTCCATTTCTAGCTCCTAATTCCTTTAATCTATCTTTCAACTTGTACACACTTGGTCACTTTAAACTTTAGATCCAAATACCAGCTTAAAATCCCAAGTTTAAATAGTTGTATCAATCTTAACTTGATCGTGTCACATAAAAACGTACGGGCAACATCTATAAGTTCATCTCCACCATTAATACTTGCATAAGAAATCTCATCCGTTACCTATACCACAAGGCTATACAAAGTTACCTATAGATAGGAAAAGTCCATGCAATGTACGGGGTGTCACATCCTCTCCTCCTTAGAAATATTTATCCTTGGATATTAGCGTAACTATCCAACCAAAACAAGTTCAAGCCTAAGTTAAATATCTCTATTATCACATAGTACTTATATATTATACTTACTTTTTATTTCTCCAATCCTGCATCTTGGAATTTTTCATCGTACTTGAACAAATAAGGGTACTGGCATTTCATCACTTTTTTAGCTTCCCAGGTTATCTCTTCTATTTGTTGGTTTCTCCAAAGCACTTCTATCGAAGCTATTTCTTTGTTCCTCTATTTTTTAACTTGTTGATCTAGCATAGTAATAGGTATTTCTTCATAGTTGAGATCTTCCATAAATTGTATATCTTTAGTAGGAGTAATATGAGATGGATCACCCATGCACTTTCGAAGCATTGAGACGTGAAATACTAGATGAACTATTGAGAGCTCTTGGGGTGGATCTAATTCATAAGAAACATGGCTGGCCAAACCTCCGAGTAATCTTGTAAGGGCCTATATAATGTGTACTTATTTTTTCTTTCTTAGCAAATCTCATAACCTCCTTCATTGGTGACACTTTTAAGAATACCCAATCACTTATACCAAACTCTATCCCCCTTCTTCTAATATCTGCATATGACTTGTGTGGACTTTTCGCTATCTGCAGCTGCTATTGGATCACTTTAATCTTTTCCATAGCTTGATGAACAAGATATGGCCCGAATAAAGCAGTTTCACCTACTTCAAACCATCCAATTGGTGATCTACACTTTCTTTGATACAAAGCTTCATCTTATGCCATTTTGATATTTGAATGATAGCTATTATTGTAGGTGAACTCAATGTGAGATAAATGATCATACCAAATACCTTTAAAGTCTAATACACACGCTTGTAGCATATCTTTAAGTGTTTGAATGGTACATTCTGTTTTTCCATCTATTTGAGGGTGAAAAGCTTTAGTTAGATTCACTTGTGTCCTCAAATTTCTCTAAAAGGACTTTAAAAAATTTACAGTAAATTGAGATCCTCCATCTGATATAATAGATATTGCTACTCCATATAGTTGAACTATCTCTTTGATATATAATTTGGCATACTCTTCAACTGTATAAGTCGTCCTAACTGGTAGGAACTGTTCTGATTTGGTAAGCCTACCAACTATCACCCATTTGGAATCAAATTTTCAAGATATATGAGGCAAAATAGTGATGAAATCAATGTTGATCATGTACCACTTCCAGATTTGAAGATCTATACATTGCATATAACCCCTGGGCTTTTGATGCTCTACTTTAACTCTTTGACAATTTGGACATTCGGCTACAAATTTTGTAATGTTATTCTTCATGTCACCCCACCAATATATTCCTTTCAAATCTTGATGCATTTTAGTTGACCCCGGGTGGATAGAATACCTTGAATGATGTGCCTCTATCATAATCCTCTTTTTTTGCCCATCTACATTAGGCACAAATAATTTGTTTTGGCACCGAAGTAGTCCCTCTTGCGTTAGCTCAAATGACTTAGTCATACCATATTGTACATTATCCTTAAGTTGAAACATTATGTGATCTGCATACTGCTTCTCTTTCACTTTATCTGCTAATAAGATTATGCCTCATTATATATAATAAGCCCATCATCTATAGTTTTAAGAAGGCAAACTCCCAAATTGGCTAGTTGGTACAAATCTTTAGTCATCCCTTGTCTTTCTATAGCTGATTCCATGGTCTTCTGACTTAACGCATCTGCAACCACATTTTCTTTCCCCAAATAATACAAGATATCAATGTTATAGTTTTTTAATAATTCAAGCCATCTTCGATGCCGCAAATTTAGATCCTTCTTATTAAAGATATATTACAAAATCTTATGGCCGGTATATATGTCAACATGAATCCTATACGAGTAGTGATGCCATATCTTTAAGTCAAATATAACCGCTGCTAGTTTGAGAACATGCATGGGATAATTCTTCTTATGTGGCCGCAATTTTCTTGAGTCATATGCTATAACTTTACCATGCTGTGTCAATACATATCCTAAGCCAATTCTTGAAGCATCACAATACACTACATACCCCTCTGTACCTTCTAGAAGCACCAATACAGGTGTAGAAGTCAACAAATTCTTCAGATCTTGGAAACTCCTTTCACATGCATCATTCCATTAAAACATGTAAGCTTTGTGTGTTAGCTTTGGTAAAGGTGCAGAAATTAAAGAAAAACCCTTTAACGAACCTCTTATAATAACTTGCCAACCCCAGGAAACTACGAACCTCTGTAGGCATTATGTGTCTTAGCCAGTTCTTTACATCTTCTATCTTTTGAGTATCAACCATTATCCCTTCATCAGATACAATATGACCCAAAAATGACACAAATTTTAACCATAACTCACATTTAGAGAGCTTTGCATATAGCTTACAATTACGAAGAATCTGTAACACCTGTCATAAGTTACAGGCATGGTCCTCTTTTGATCTCGACTAAACCAAAATATCATCTATAAAAACAATCAGGAACACATCTAAGAATAGCTTTAACACCTTATTCATCAAATCCATAAAAGTTGCAGGCGCATTTGTTAGTCCAAAGGACATGACTAGAAATTCGTAATGACCATACCATGTTTGAAAAGTTATCTTGGGTATATCATTCTCTTTGACCCTAACTTGGTAGTAACCTGACCTCAAATCAATCTTTCAAAAACACTTGGCGCCTTGCAACTGCTCGAATAGTCATCAATTCTTGGAAGGGAATATTTGTTCTTAATAGTTACCTTATTAAGTTTTTGGTAGTCAATACCTGGGCTGTGTAGCTTTTCTGTCGTAAACCACCCACGGGATATATGGGTTCGGCTCCCCTACAAAAAGGGCCTCTGTGCATGTAGCTGCACGGATAATGAAGTATCCTATATGATGACTAGTATATCCTCAAAAATAGTTTGACATCATACACACGGTCACAAGACCAATCTCATATTGGCAAATATGAGTTTCCAGTTTTGGTTCCCCGGAGACCTTCACCTTCTATGGCTTAGCTACACCTCCCACCATTATTTGACCAATTAAAACCAAATTCGAAATAAAAAATCTATTATCCATTTACTAACCAAGGCCATTGATATTGGTATCAACATACCAACACATACTTGCAAGTATCATCTAAAGCCAACCATTTAAATTTTTAAGGGGACTTTTAAGCGCCCTTTCATTTACCATATTAAACCACTTATGAGACTTCTATGTTCCCCACTACCATAACCAATTAGCCTTTAGCCTTTCGAAACAAATTAAACTATGCATAAGTCCTTTACCATGTTTAGAAGATGCAAGAGTTCCATTAAAAGAAGTCAATGCAATAAGCATGTCTTTATAAGCATTTTGTATAACATATTAAGGGCATAATATGATAAAAACCAATTCCAATTACCATTAAACCATTCCCATGTAATCCAATTATCCAAAACTACCATTAATGCCTATAAAAAACACAATTAAAACTATGGGAAACCATAACCAACCATTTAATAACAAAAGCCCCAAATCATATTTGAAAACACAAAATCATACAATAAATGATGTCATGAAAACACCCATACAAACCAAAGCTTTAAGTAAAATTAACAATTAGTGAAGAGAACATGCCTTAAACCAAGGTGAAACAGAAAGAAATCACCAAGACAAGCCCCAAATATATCCCTTAGCTGAAACCCTAGCTCTACTTGACCAAAATCTCTTGAGAGAATTATGAAGTGTTTTTAAAGAGTTTCTAAGTATTAAAAAATAGAATAATAGGGTAAAAACCTCCCAAGTAGGTTTGAAGTCGTGGTACCTTATTAGGATAATTGAAGAAATGTCCAGAATAGCCCACTTAAGTTGTACTAAAAATCTCATCAGAGGGATACAACTAACCCTCACGAATCATACCTTCCCAATAAGATTGGTATCTGCCACTCCTAGCTTGGCCTCAACCATTGGATCAAACACTATCAAGTGTACGACTCATCCAACCATGTAATAACCATAACATATGATCTGTATCCCTGACCCATTTTCCGGGTAGAATAAAATACCTGCGTGTTTGAACACTATCTACCATACGAGTCCTGGTAAGATTCGTACAAAGTCTTATGGCTCATGGTGAGACACTCATATTCAAATCCAACCTAAGTAAACAAGTCTAAGATTAAGTTAAGGAAATAATTGATCAATCACGACCAATACAACTCAAGCCCCTAATTCGTACCAATTCCAATAACCAAAATCCGTCCCACTAACCAACGCTGGTCAGTATATGACTCGACCATACCACCCGCACCCCAATCTACGGTTCGTACTCATGAGTTAAATTGGGTCTAGAGATCAGAATTCCAGGAAATTTTCTAAGGTCCAGAAACTAGGGTGTTTTACTCTCCCCTACTAAGAACATTCGTCCCTAAATGACGGCAAGGTAGAGGTAACCACACACAAGAGTAATTCACTTTATCAATATATTTCCAATATTTAAAAAAGTTCAAAAACAAAGAGGTAAGGATATTAATATTTCCTTTAACAAACTCTGAAAGCAAGGATGCGTTGAAGACAAATACCTTCCTCATGAATCCCAGGAGCAGAAAACAAATGTGGATACTAGGACTTTATGTCCTATTCTGCTGCCGATATAGCTTCTTCCACCCTATGGTTCCACTAAAGAACATCAACCGAAGCCAAATCCTTGGTCCATAACAAACTAACCTGCCTATCCAAGATCTTAACCAAAACCTCTTCATAAGACAAAGAATCTGTGAGACCCAACCCTTTCAAAGGAACAAGTGAAGAAGGATCACCAATGCACTTCCTAATCATGGAAACATGAAAGACCAAATGAACCAAACAAATTCTGGAAGGCAACTCCACCTCATAGGCAATATTACCAACTCTTTGCAAAATCTCATAAGGACCCACATATCAAGGACTGAGCTTCCCCTTCTTTCCAAACAACATTACTCCCTTCATTGATGATACCTTGAGGAAAAGCTTATACTTGACCTTAAATTCTAAGTCTCTAAGCCTAACATCTGCATAAGAATTTTGGCAACTTTGGGCAGCCTTTAGCCTAAATCACCTTCTCCTTTGTTCTAGCCTGGTAATCAAAATCGGGACCTAACATTTTCTCCTTACCAACCAATAAAACATCCACATCTCCCATCATACAATGCCTTAAAAGGGGCCATACTAATACTAGGATGGTAGCTACTCTTGTAAAAAAACTCCACCAGAGGTAGATTCTCGACCTAACTGCCTCAATCATACTACCCTGAAGCATATCCTCTAATGTCTGAATAGTTCTCTCCGCTTGTCCATCCGTTTTTGGATGAATAGAAGTACTCAGACTCACCTTAGTCCCCAACCCTCTCTAAAAAGACAACCAAAAGTGAGATGTAAGCTGCGTGCCATGATTAGAAATATTCGAAATAGGCACCCCATGCATCTTCATAATCTCCTTACATTACAGCTTTGCACATTTCTCAAGCGAGAAGGTAGTCCACACTAGCAATAAGTACTTTGACTTAGTCATCCTATCTAAAATGATCCATATCGAATCATATTGATTCTGAGACAAAGGAAGACTGGTAATAAAGTCCATATTTTTCACTTCCCACTTCCATTGGGCCAAATAAATTTCTAGATAAAACCTTTTAGCCTCATGTTCTCAATCATAACCTATTGACACACCATGCACTTAGATACAAAATCAGCCACATCCCTCTTCATATAATTTCAGTAATAGATCTCCTTGAGATCGTGATACATCTTACTCGAGCTATGATGAACAACATAGCGTGAGTCATGCACCTTCACCAAAACCCTTTGTCAAAACCCATCGACATCAGGAACACACAACCTCCCTTGGTACCATAAAATACCATCAACACCGATCTAAAACACCATTACTTTATTCCCACCAACGTCAGACTATATATTTTTATTAAGACAGGATCTAGCATTTGCTTCTGCTTAATCACCACACCAAGAGATGATCGAACCACTTCTTGCACTACAACAGCACCATCCTTGGAGTCCAAAAGGGAAACCTCAAGATTAGCCAAGAAGTGAATATCCTTCACTAATTCCCACTTTCCTTCCTCTGCATATGCCAAACTCCCCATGGATATCATGCTTAGAGCATCAGCAACCACACTAACCTTACCTTTGTGATACCGAAGACTCATATTGTAATCCTTAAGAAGGTCAAGCATCTCATCTACCTTAGATTAAGCTCTTTTTGGTTAAACACAAACTATAGACTCTTCTGATTAGAAAAGATATCCACGTGAACATCATATAAATAATGCCACCGTATATTTAAAGAAAACACAATAGTGAATAGCTCCAAATCATGAGTAGGATAATTCCTCTCATGTACCTTTAACTGCCTGGAAGCATAGGCAATCACCTTCCCACGCTGCATCAACACACGACCAAGCACTACCCGAGATACATCATAATTAACAATGAACCCATCATTTTATTCTGGCAAAGTAAGAATTAGAGCTGAAGTGAACTTATCCTTCAACTTCTAGAAACTCCCTTCACAACCATTTTACTAAGAAAACTTAACCTTTTTCTGAGTTAACTTAGTTAACATAGCATCTTTCGATGAAATGTTTTCCACAAACCACCTATAATACCCGGCTAAACCCAAGAAGCTTCAAATGTCGGATGGAGTCATAGGTCTAGACCACCACTTTACCACAACAACCTTCTGTAGATCCACCATGATCTATTCACTAGAAATAATATGACCCAAGAAAATCACAGCGTTCAACCAAAACTCATACTTGGAGAACTTGGCATACAAGAACTATTCCTTTAAGGTTTGTAACACCATACAGAGATGATTAGCATGATCCAACTAAATCTTCAAATAAACCAAAATATCATCAATAAGAACAATGACAAAGGGATCCAAAAAATAATGGAACACTATACTCATTAGATCCATAAACGCCGCCGAAGAATTAGTCAACCCAAATGACATTACCAAGAACTCAAAGTGCCCACACCGAGTATGAAAATCCATCTTAGGGATATCCACCTTCCTAATCTTTAGCTGATAGTACCTAGACCAAAGATCTATCTTAGAAAAGAAATTGGCACCTTGTAATTAGCCAAATAGCTTGTTCTTGACCTTCACCTTGTTAAACTGCCTATAGTCAATGCACATCCGAAGAGAACAATCCTTTCTTGCACATAAACAACACTGGTGAACCCCAAGGAGATGCACTAAGATGATTGAACCCCTTATCTAAAAAATCCATATTTTGCTCTTTGAGTTCCCTTAACTCAGTCGGAACCATCATATACGGAGGAATAGAAACTACATAAATAACTTAGATAAATACCAAACTCTATTTCGTTATCCAGAAGAACACCAAGTAGATTATACTGAAAAACCTGATGTAACTCATTAACCACATGAACTGACTAAAAAGAAGGACATTCCAAATAAAAACCTTTAATCCAGACAAAGTGATAAAGAAAACCTTTATAGATTAACCTCCGATCTCTAAGAAAAGAAATAAACCTCCCCCTAGAAGCTAAGAAAACACCCTCCCATTTAAGAGAATAGTATACGTCACAAGAGAAAGACTGTAACATACAAGTAATGACATCATATGATGCCTCAAATTCCTGTCGAGATACCAAAGCATACAAGCTATTATGACAAATACTAGAACTAGGACTAGTAACAAAAGCAAATGCCACACCACTAGGTGTAGGTGTAGAAGATGATGCCACAAGAATTTTATTCTCCCATTAACAACCTTATTAACTAGATAATACTTAAGTCATGACCTACCTGGCCACATTTGAAGCATTTGTCCTTTTTGTCATTGCAATAACCTCAATAAAAACGACCACAAAACAAAAGAAGAGGACATGAAGAAACTGACTGACCTCCACTTGCCAGAGATTAGGCACCATGTTCTAAAAAATTATCACCACTATGATGATATCTATCTCCCAATGAATAAAAAACACTAGTAGAAGAGTAGGAACCAAAACTCACTCACTTCTTTTTTTTCATTTGCCACCATATTGACCACCCTAAGACTGAGCACCTTCCTAGTAAAAAAACTTGCACCTCTTACCCTACCATTTTCCAAACTCTATCTGCTTTCTCTTTTAATTCTTCAATTGCTGCATATGAATAGTAAACCTAGAGATATCTATATCCTTAATTAGCAAAGCAGTCTTGCTCTCCAAGATAAGATCTTGATTCAACCTAGAAGTGAACTTCCTAATTCTAGCCTATGTGTCAGCCACCAAGTCAGGAACATACCTTTACAATTGATGAAATTCAACGAGGTTCACAAACTATTCTATCTTTGCTTCCCTAAACTATTGGGGGAAGAAATGATCAAAAAAAAGCATTAGAGAAGGCATCCCGTAAGGACTTTTCCTCCATATCTCTTCTATCACTATCCCACTCTTCATACCACTGATATGCAATATCTTTGAGCTGATAAGCTACAATGTTTACCCATATACATAAGTGGCCTACATCACTCAAAATATCTTATCTATCTCATCCAAGAAGCCTTGTGGATCCACCTCTATATTCACTCTAAAAAAGTGAAAGGAACTATCTTTATAAATTAGCCAACCTTTGTGGCTTAAGTAGACAAAGCATCAGAGATATCCGTCTAAACCTGAGTAGCAACCCACTTAGTAATAGCATGAATAAACTGAAAGAGTTCCCTATTAGAAACCTCGCCATGAAGAGGACTAGTAGCAACTATTAGAACACAAGAACTATCAGGGATAGGACTGTGATAATACTCAATTCACTCCCATAATTGAGGGGTTAGGCAGTCGTTCTCAAGTAACCCAATTTAAATTACGTTTGAATCTAAAGGAGTGAATTATAGACTTTAAACCCTATGGGTGTTCAAATTACTATGAGGTTACCTAGAATTCTAACAAAAATTACATCCAAAATAAAATGTGGGGATTTGTTTGGAAAATTTTTGTACAATCTTAAGAAATTGATCAAGAGATGACACTTTTGTTTTAAGCAACAATGTTGTGGGAAATCTTGGGATTATGTCTACCTAAATGTAAAAGTATGTGAGTTAATGTTGGTTTAGTATGAAATTTAGTTGTTAACTAAAGGATAGGGTAGGTCTACAGTCACTCTGGTTAATATTTTGATAAAACCACAACGATTTCACCCGTTAGGTCTTTCAAGAACCTAACATGTGTAAAATTTGTAATCTTCCAAAACCTCAATCAAGCATCACTATTTCTAGGATGATGCTCTTGACATGATTTATTCTCCTGATACACTTATTTCTAAGATTGCAAACGAAAGAAAACCATAGGCTTAATTGTCCACCATTTCCTTTCTCCTTTATAACCCTCTTTCAAGGATGTTATGGGTTACCTCATATTTGCTTTCATCCCTCTTTCGAGGATTATAAAGGGTTTCTAGGGTTTGAGGTTTTCACCCATCAAACCCATTTGTAGATTTGGGGCTTTCACATATAAAATTCTAACTTATAACCTTAAGCAATGGTAAAATCCTTACTAAACAACTAAAAATCATGAAAACACATTAATACCCACACACAAATTACACTCTAGTTTAACATAGTCCCAAGACTAAATTACTTAGCTACTCATGAAGAAAGTAAGGAGAGATATACCATAAGGATTATCCAAAGCATTCATTCTTCACAAAAATGATAAGAAATTAAGCCTCCAAAATTAGTTACACACTTGCCCAATAAAGGTTTAAAGATTTCAATTCAAAACATCTTATAAGTTAGGTAATACCCAAAGAAGAAAGGGTTTTTTGCTTATATATGGTTTGGGATTCTTATAAGTACTTTTACAGATCTGCCCATGGGCATATTCCTATTGACCTACAATTGTATGTGACTATCTACGACCCCATCCATGTGACCATAGTTATGTGTCGTAACCGCATTATGTTAACTGTCTTGACTAACCACAACGACGAATTGAGGACTGCTGTCTCAATAACTGAGCCTGATGTAAACCAGGTCTTCAACTGTACTCTTCTTTGCTCCCTTTTTATCATTTTCAGCTCAAATTAACATCTTTTGATCTCTTCAACTCTATTCCTGAAAAATGTTGATATTAGTGCATTTTATCACCAATATGTCTTATTCATTTATTGAAAACAAGTTAATGTGCACCAATATTTAGTGAGAATGAGTGGAAAAATCACCCCTCATTAGACTGTGAGATCAAAGATGAACCCCATAATTAGGATGCACCCCTTCATCATTACTCTCAAATAGGATAAAAGAATTTTCTTATGTTTCATATCTACGAGGCATAATCTGAGAGTCAAACCAATAATGATTAGAGAAGATCTAGGACTGAGACTCCAATATTAAAAATAGAATACCAAGATTGCAAAACATTCCTAAATGCTTTGTAACCTCCCGCTTATGAGTGTGGCACGCTACATAACTCTAAAAGAGACTCTACTCAACATGGCTTTATGGACTCCTAATTGACCTTGAATCTAGGCTCTGATACCAACTTGACATGACCCACCCCTGGGCCTTGTCGTAATGGGAATCCCAAGTTTTACTGGGATCGGAGACCACCCTAGTTATCTAACCTAACCTCTATCTGCCTGCTCTGAGTTGGCTGAATTCCGAGCATGTAACAAAATAGTGTAATAGCTCACATAAAGAATCTGGGAATAGATCACAACCGTGACTGACGCAATTGAGTCTAACCATCCCATACCACCAATCCAACTGCACCTCACCAAACCATTCCAAAATAATATCCATAAATAGGCCATAACTAAGGATGTTCAAAAATACAGTATAATTAATCCCAATCTAAAATAGGATTGAACAACCAATAATATTGTCCAATTATGTCAGCCCTCCGGCTTATTCCATTGCCAAAGTCGATACCTATACCGATCTCGCCCATTCAAACCCATAAAAGTACCACAGAGACTCTAACCAATAGAGTAATGAAATATTTTAGGGATATGCCCCCAACCACTGCCAAAAACAATATTCGAAATAAAACTAAAATGTCTAGAAATATCCATAATATGAAATGAAGTCTTACAAAAGGATGGAAGCTCACCACTTCAGTACAAATACTGTCCTTGTGTCAATCAATATGTTGGAGGAGTAGAATGTCCAATTCCTATATTGTGTGGGCATATAGCTTTCAGTAGATGGGGTTAGCGCGTAATCGCTAACTTGATTTCAAGGTAAGGATAAAATAATTCCATTTAGAAAACCAAGTAAAACCATCCATATGCACATAAACATACATATATAAATGACTATATCAGGAAAGGGGACTGATTTTAGCATGCCTTTTAAACCTTTACCTGGGCAGTGTTGCTTTGTCGTCCTAAACCACCCATAGGCTATATGGGTTCAGCTCTCCTTATTGAAAGGGCCTATTGCGTATAGCCACATAACCAAGAAAGTATCCCATAGGATGGCTAGTACATCCCCTAAAAATAGTGTCACATCATGCACACTATCACCAAGTCCAACCTCATATAAGCAAATATGCGATTCCAGTTTTGGTACCCTCGAGACCTCTACTTTCCATGGCTTAGCTACACCTTCAACCATTATTGTCCAATTAAAACTAATATCCAAATAACAAAACCATTATCCATTTATTAACCAAGGCCATTGATATTGGTATCATCATACCAACCATTACTTGTAAGTATCATCCATAGCCAACCATTTATAGGTTTAATGGGACTTTCAAGTGCCCATCAATTAATAATATTAAACCACTTGGGAGACTTCCATGTTCCCCAACAACATATCTAATTATCATTTAGCTTTTGCAAACTATTTAAACCATGCAAATTCCTTTACCAAGTTTAAAACATGCAAGAGTCCCATAAACGAAGTTAATGCAATGAACATATCTTTATAAGTATTTTGTCAAACACAATGGGGCATAATATGACAAAAACTAATTACTATTACCATTAAACTATTCCCATGAGATTCAATTATCTAAAATAATCATTAATGCACATAAAAAACACAATTAAAACCATGGTAAACCAAAACAAAAAATTTATCATCAAGACCGCCAAATCATATTTGAAAACCCAAAATCATAGAATAAATGAAATCATGAAAACATTGGTACAAACCATGCCTTTAAGTAAAAGTAACAATAAGGGAAGATAACATGCCTTAAACCAAGATGATGACAAAATAAAATCACCTAGACAAGCCCCAAATTGATCCATTAGTTTCAACCTTAGCTCCCTTTGCCCAAAATCTCTTGAAAGATTTATGAAGTGTTTTGGAAGGGTTTCTAAGTTTTAATGAATAGAATAAGTGGGTAATAACCTCCTAAGTAGGTTAGAAGTCGTGGGACCCTATTAGGATAAGTGGGTACATATCCAAAATACCCACTTACGTTGCACCAAAAATCCCATCATAGGAATAAAATTAACCCTCACGAGTCGTACCCTCCCAATATCATCGGTATAAACCATTCGTAACCTGGCCTCAAACTTTGGATCAAACACTGTCCAGTATACGACTCATCCAACCAAGTCCTAACCATAGCATATAATCCACATCCATGACTCTTATCCATGGCATAGTAAAATACCTAGCGATTTTAATATTGTTTACCATACGAGTCGCTGGTATGATCGTACCCTGGCTCATGGCTCATGGTGAGCAACCCATACTCAGATCCAACCTAAGTAACCAAGTCTAATATTAAGTAAAGAAACCAAATGATCCGAAACAACCAATATGACTCGTACCCCTAAGTTATACCTATTTCAGTAACAAAAATACATCCTACCAACCAACATAGTCAGTATACAACTGGACCATACCATCTATATCCCAAAATACAGCTTGTACCCATAAGTTGTATTGGGTATAGATATTAGAATTCTGAAAAATTTTCTAAGGTGCATAAACTAGGATGTTTCATAATCAATAGGGATCATCCCTTACATTAAACAACATAAACATCATATATCAATATTTTTAAATATTTCCTAGATACTTATTTCCAAGATTTTAATAAGCGTAAAAGTTTTATAAAAACTAATATGTTCCCTATCCTAAATTTGGTTAAGGGTCCACTTCAAATCCTCGAGTTCCCTTTTAGGAAAATTCTACCCGAACTCCACTTTTAGATGTTTAAAAGGCCATATTTAATCCTAAGGTAGAGATCCTTCCCAAACATATTAATTAAGCAACTAAGGCCAATATTACCCTAAGATTGCGTGACTAAAGCATTTTTACCTAATTTGAGTAACCTAAAGCATTTACATGTTAAACATGAGCAATGAAGCCAAATTCACCAAAGGTATAATGAAACAAGCTAACTTTTTCAACTCAGAGGTTTCAAAATGGCCTAAACGGTCCATCTAACCCAAGTTTCAAATGTTAAAAATTCAATACCTAAAACCCATCCCAAATCTGACATAATATCATGAGAATACTATAACATATCTCAAACCAACAAGGGATAAAACCTATCCTACCTCGACGCTAAAGACAGCTCAACCAACTGCTAAACTATCATTTTTTACTTTTGAGAAACTAATCAAGATTTCAACCTATCATAAACACATTCTTTGGGGGATTTTTAGCGAGAAATCACTAAAATCCACTAAGTAGATAGTGAATTCTTACCTCAAATCAAAAGAAAATCACAAAAATAAATTTTAATCTAGATTCCAAATCACCAAAAAACATCAATTTTAAGATATCACACTATATAGGGTTTTAGGGTCTCATGGAAGTGATGAAGAATGGCAAAAATTGTGGAAAAAGAGTCCTTTTATGCCCAATCTAGGAACCTAAGAGTTGCTATCGCAACCTGAGGTTGGCGATCACACCATCTTTTCTCTGCCATAAAAGTCGCAACCATAATATCCCTATCGCGATTGTGGTACCTCCTCTTCTCAAGCGACTAACGATTGCAGTCTAAAGAAACTCTTTTGCAGTACACCAAAAATCTGGTGAACCAAATTTTTTCCAAGTCTAGAATAGACTTCAACTGGGTGCTCGAGATTTGTTTCGGAACTAGTATATATAAATGACCTATGTAACCATACGTAATTGAATATTTTAGATGTGATGGCGTACACTTAAGGATGTTTTGACCAGAGGATGTTTTGACCAGATGTGGGTCCCACACCTATATGTCATTTTCTTAACATTCTAACCAATAGGTTAAAATAAGTCTGAGTGTCTCGATACAGGAACCAAAGCTCCACTTAGTCTAAAATCAACCTTTTAGAGCTTTTGGTGTAGTCAGAGTTTACATACGAGATCATTTTACTGATGTTTTTGCCTGGTGACCATGTGGAATCAGTAAAGACTCAAAAAGAGCAAATTAGCTCTAAAACCAAACGAACTGCCAGGTAACTAAACTATCAGCTATAGAGAGTCATAAATGAATGTGCATCAATAGAGATGATATATTAGCAAAAATAAGTGGAAATATAGAAAATGACCTTAAGAGTCATAACAATATCCACTACTAAAGGACATTTTGTTCGTGAAAGTTAAGGAGTAGGATATACTTCAAGTCTCTACCAAGTTAGGATACTGAGTCTGTATATCGCTCTCAATCTCTCAAGTGGCCTTCTCCACTAGGAGATGCTTCCAGTGAATATTAACTACAGGAATCTCACTAGTCTTAAGTACTTGACATCACTATTAAAAAACAACACAAGCTCTTCTACAAAGGTCAAATGCTCGTCTAATTAAACTGAGTCCCATCTAAGCGAATGAGATAGATCAAGAATGTATCACCACAACATAGAGACATTGAAAACTTAATGAACAACGGTAAAATTTGGAGGTTAAGCTAACTCGTATGCCACCTCACCAACAGAGTAGAGTGTATTGAAAGGTCCAATATATTTACGGCTGAGTTTGCCCATCTTTTTGAACCTCATCACACCCTTTATAGGCAATAATAGAGGGAATACACAATCACCAACTCTAAATCTCATGGCACAAATCCAATAGCCTGCATAGGCCTTCTTCCTACTTTAAGTATCTCTCAACTTATCTTGAATCTCCATGACTCTGTCCAACTACTAATGAAGAAAAAATCAGTACCACTAAGCCTAACCTCTACAGTCTCAAACCAACTAATCGAAGAACAACATCTCCTACCATACAAATCCTTAAAAGGTGCCATCTCAATACTCGAATGATAATTATTGTTATACGCAAACTCTTCCAAGGATAAGTGTTCCTCCTACTAGCCTCCAAAATCCATAAGATAGGCATGGAGTACATTCTCAAGAAATTGAATAGTCCACTCAAACTATCCATCTGTCTGGATGAAAAGCTATACTGAGATCCATCTGAGTAACAAACTCCTCCTGAAATTCTCTCCCAAATCTCAAATTGAAAACAGAACCATAGTCCAAAATAATGAAAGTGGGCACACCACACAAATGGACTATCTCCCAAACATAGATACAGGACAAATTCTAAGCATTGAAGGACATATGAATAGGAATGAAATATGATGACTTTGTCAAATAATCCATAATGACCCAAATACCATAGGAACCATGGGAAGTGTGAGGTAAAACACTAACAAAATACACGGTTATCCATTCCTATTTCTACTCGGGAATGGGAAAGAACTTGATCGTTGATACTTGACCTTTACCTACAGACAACAAAGAAAACAAGGTACAAAGTTTACCACATCTCTGTTTATACTACTCCACCAATAATGTTGTCTCAAATCTTTAAACAACTTTGTTGTGCCGGGAAGGATATAATGTCTAGAGTTGTGAGACTCATGTAGAATCAACTAAATCAAGTCATAGCATTTTCAAACACAAATGCAACCATCAAATCTCGAAACACCCTCAGTATCTATAGTGCTCCTTTCGGATTTGCCACTCAACCCCTGCTCACAAAGGAAAAGAAGCTTACTATCCTATAACTGACGATCTCAAATCTGCTCAAATAGCATGGACCTCGACTCCACACTTGCCAAAATCCGCCTAGGATTTGAAATATGAAGGCAAACAATCAAGTTGGCTAAGGGTTAAATTTCTTGTGTCAATGGCCTTTGAGAAAATAAAATACAGGCCAAGCTACCCATCACTACCTTGCGACTCAAGGCATCATCTACCATATTTTCCTTGCCTAAATGACACAAGATTGAAATATCATAATCTTTAAACAACTTTCTCTATCTACACTTTCTAGTATTAAGCTCCCTCTAGGTCATAATATGTTGAAGACTATGATGATTAATGAAAATCTCACAATTCACACCATAGAGATAATGCCTCAAAATATTTAGCACTACCACCGCCAACTCCAAATCATGAATAGGGTGGTTGCACTCATGCACCTTAAGCTATCTAGAAGCATAAGCAATAACACAATCCTACTGCATCAATACATAACCCAAAATGACTCCAGAAGTATCATAAAACATGGTGAATCCCTTATAATTTATAGAAAGAGCTAAAATAGAAGTTGTAGTAAGGTAAACCTTAAGCTACCTAAATCTCAACTCACACTCCCTAGACCATTCAAAAGAAACCTTTTTTCGAGTCAATCTAGTCATAAGGGATGAAATTGTAGCAAAACTCTTGAAGAATCGCCAATAATAACTGGCCAAACAAATGAAGTTATCGACCCCTATCAGAGATATAGGTACACCCAATCATGAATCACCTCAGGTTTGGCTGGGTCTACCATAATACCATTCAAAGATACCACATGCCTAAGGAATGTCGCCGACTTAAGCTAAAACTCACACTTGGTTAACTTGGTAAAAACCACAAGATCTCTCAAAGTCTATAGCACAATCCTAAAATGCTTCATATGTTCCTCTCTACTCCTTAAATGCACAAGGATGTCATCAATAAATGCAGTAAAAAAGGTATCAAAAAGGCCTGAACACTCAGTTCATCAATTCCATAAATGCAGCTAGGGCATTAGTCAACCCAAATGACATATCAAGAACTTAAAGTGACAATATCGTGTCCTAAAGGTTATCTTTAAGTTATCCTCAACTGATGGTAATCACATCTCAAATCAATATTAGAAAACATAGTTACACCCTAACGTTGGTCAAGCAAATCATCTATTTGAGGCATAGAATAACGGTTCTTCACCATAACCTTATTAAGCTACTTGCAATCAATACACATACACATGGAGCCATAGTTTTTCTTCAAAAACAATATAGGAGCTCCCCAAGAAGACATACTTATTCGAATAAAACCCTTACCAAGAAGATCTTAAAGTTGAGAATTTAATTCACTATGCTAGACAGGAGCCATACAGTTAGGTGCCATAAAAGTAGGTTATCTTCCATGATCAAGATCAATAGCAAACTTAATCTCACAGACAGGGGGGATACGAGGCAAGTTGATAGAGAACACATTAGGAAAACCACAAACAATTGGAACAAAGTTAAGCGACAAAATCACCACACTGGTATAACAAATATAAGTGAGATAAGACTAGTAGCCTCTCAAAATAAGACTTTTAGCATGAACATAAGAGATAATCCCCATCGCCTCGCAGCTAATCACTCCATAATCCCCATCGCCTCGCAGCTAATCACTCCTTACCACACGACTAGGGGTACACCAAGCATAGATAAGGTAATAGTTTTAGTAAGAAAATTCATGATTTCAAGTTAGTAAGATAACCAGTACATGCATAAAATTATATCAAAACCACTATTTCAAAAATAATAAGGTCAACAAAGGTATCAACATCACTTACAGTCATAGCACATGATCCAAACACTCGATCAACTACTGAAAAATCACCCACGGTAGTAGATATGTGCATTGGTAATAATAATAAATCCTAACACAACTCTAACCACGATGAATAATAAGTAGAAATATTAGATTAAGTTGATCCTAGATTAAATATATCAAGGGTGGACTTGTGGCACATAAAAAATGTACCCGTAATAATAGCTTCTGAAGACTCTACCTCGGGCCAAGAACGTACTGCATGCAATTGATGATGCCTACCACATGTATTGGCACTTTATAACCTCCTATCGTTCCTACCTAAGAACCTCCTCGAGTACCTTAGAAACCACCCTTGCGACTATGAGAACCATATTAGCTGAGGGATAAACTACTCTAATAGGGTAAAACCCTAAGTTAAAACATTAGTTGCCCCATTACTAGGTCACTCTCGAGAATAATGATCTAGAAATCTGCAATTATTACAGGCTCTTAAAGCTGAACTAGGATAAACAGATCCGATTAGCATGTAATAACCACCACCACTAGAATATCCAAAAGATGAGCCCTTCAAAGATTGACTACCACCCTTACCAGGGTGATCTCTAGCACTAGACTGACCTCCATCAATAATTTAAAGAACTACATAAATAGGTTGACTAGGCTTACTCTGAGGCTGATAAGATATATGCATAGAATACCTACCATAAGAAATGCCCTCCCTAAATTGGGAACTCTCAGGGCTCTCACTTAAGCTTCCTTGATATCTAGAACTTTTATTGTTTCCCCCTTGGGGCTTATGATACATATCCTCCATCACCTATGTATGATGCAAAACCTCAGCAAAAAACCTACCCACAACAACCAAACTCTGAGTAGACATATGAATGGGAAGCCTCAACCCTCTAATAATGTAAAAATCTCTTTTATACTCATTGTCCATAATAAAAGTTGTATGTCTAGCCAACTCATAAAAATAGGTGTCATACTCTTCAACTCTCAGAGAGCCCTACTCTAATATAGAGAATTTGTCCCTTAAATAATCCTTAAGGGTGTGAGGCATGTACTCCTCTAAAAACATTTCGGTTAACTTAGTCCATAAAAAGGGAGAAAATCCAGCTTGTTTAGAATATATATAACCTCTCTATAAATGTTGAGAATCCAAATGTAAATTAAATATGGTGTAGTCGATACATCAAGTCTCAACAAGTCCTAAATTATTGATCCTAGCCTCACAAGCAATCAGCAATTCATATGCATCCTCGCCCGGTGCAGCAGAAAATATAGGCAGAGTGAATCTTAAGAATCTACACAATATCATCAACTCTTCAGAAGACATAATAGGTTGACCAACCACTAGTTGAGAAACTATCAATTGAGCAACTACTGGGGTAGGAGGAACCTAAGTACTAGGAGCTTTAGTTACATGTTTCTTCCTTGCCTTAGTACCACTATGATATGTAGACGGAGCATCATCAGACAACATAGCACCAACTATCTCCAAAAGCTAAATCAATATATCTGTGAGAACTAAAAAAAAAATAAGCCTTGGTGGATCCTGGGTTGGTCCTTGTCCCACATCTCATTGTTGTCCATGACTTCTAGGTCATCCATGAAAAGGAGTAGGATCCCTAGGCTCGATCTTAGGATCCTCATCTTGTGTAGCGATAGCATGTGTCCTAGCCATCTACAAAAGAGTAAGGTCAAGGGAATACTTCAACAAACAAATATAGACTCCTAGAACAACATGAATGAAAAAAGTAATGAACTCCTAAGAATGTCCCATATCTTCCTGATGATAGAAAATAGAGGTCATCGTTCCTATTTGTAGGACTCGATTAAGCACTTACTCTTGCACCAACAATATTAGTGTAACCTAGGCTCTAATAAAAATTTGTAATGACTTTGTTTATGAGGCATAGTCACACCTACTCTATACCTCTAGTAGGTAATCCAACCATAACTAGGAGATAAATATAATAGGTTAACTTTTTGGAAATTGCCAAACTTAGGCAAAAATCAACAACATATTTATAAATAATCAAAGAGTTCTAAATTGATAAAATAGTGAATACAAGATGCCATCCCATGACTCGATAAAGATAGTACAAGAGCATCTAATAATAATACAACTCAAGAACATATAATATTCAACAACATCTATCTCGATAACTAAGGACTGAATTCAAAAGATTGAAGAAAATAGGTGACTCTGACTACAAGTACTTACCCTATCTTTAGAAAATCAACACAATACAACTAACGATTAGCGACCATAACTAGTACTCAGATCTTCACCAAAAAGGTAAGTATAGTATAGTATGAGTAACAAAACAATGGGTACTCAGTAGGCATCATCGGTCGACTAAGCTAAATTATGATATAAGAATGATAAAATGCAGCATAACATAACTAAGTCAAGGTATTGAAAAACCTAAAATAGCTTCAAAATTGTTGTACATAGATAAGTAAATAAATCAAAATAACAACATAGCATAAAGCGTCAACACGTACAGTTAAAACTATAGGCTCTAATATGCCAATTGGTGCAGAAAGGAAATAACTTTTCATAAGCTCCCATGCGCCTAGACAATATACTCAAAGTTAGAGTAATTCAATCATCCAATGTTATAACAAACCTTCACCATTATTAAACTATCCTTTCATAATTATACCATTATATAACAATCATATCATCATGATACACTATTCACCATTAATAAAATATCCATCTCTTTTCACTAATTCAATTATCGGCTAGTCATAATATATCTACTACACATTATTTAGCAAATAAGCATTATTTGTCAACTAATCATTTTACCGCTAAAGTTCATTTTTGTCATTCCATATTATCATAATTTCCTTAATTTCCAACTTAGTAAAATTGCTACTTTCAATCTCACAGCCTGATATCATTAATCGTAAGAATTATATCATCATAGCATAATATGTCTATCCTGAATTGAATAGGTAAATATAATCAATAGCCAGACTTAAATATATAAATAATCAATAGTAGACTTTAAATGATAATTATTAATAGTGCCATAATCATCCTTCGAACTCATATTGGGTATATGTATTTAATCAACAATATAATCATCTTCTGCTCTTAAAATAAATATATTTACATATAATACAATATTATAAGGAGTATCATCAAAACCTTAAATGCTAACATAATTTATAGGCGCCAACCCTCACATTAATAATAATAACCATCACGTATCAAGATTTCTCAATATTGCCTCAATACACATTTCCTAGAGTCTAATATGCATAAAAGGCTTACAAAAACTAACATGTGTCATAGTCTAAAGTGGGTTAAGTGCCCACTTCTAGACCTCGAATTCTATTTTAGGAAAATTCTACTCGAGCAACGCTTAAGCTATCTAATATCAACTTTTAGATGTTAGAAATTCCACCTTTAGTCATAATGTAGAGATCCTTCCAAAACACATTAACTAAGTCCAATGTAAAGTAAGGCAACCTTCATTAGTGTAAAAAATCTAAGGCCAATAATAACCTAAGCATGTATGACTAAAGCATTTGTACCTTATTTTAGTAACATAAGGCATTCTCAAGCTAAACATGAGTAATGAAGTCAAATTCACCAAAGGCATAAGGAAACAAGAAAAGTGTTTCAACTCTATGACTTAAAAATGGCCTAAACGGTCCATGTAACCCAAGTCTTGCATTTCATCAATACAAAGCCTAAAGGTAAACCCATATCTAACACAATACAATGAGAATACTATGAAATAGCTTAATTAAATAATGGATAAAACCTATCCTACCTTAATGACGAAGAAAGCTCAATGAACTGCTAAACTATCGGTTTTCCCTTGGTAGAAGCCTTCTTATGTTGTCAATCTTTCATAAACACATTGTACTCATAAATAAATAAATAGTGATTCCCATATTTCACCATTATGCTTTGGGTCCAAAAATCATATCAAAACCCTCATATGTGTCTGTAATACCCCAATTTTATGAACCAGAATGCGACACAGGTGCTCATAACCCCGAAGGACCACAAGCTAACCCATGACTGATATTTGTACCTATGTACTGCATAATATATTATAAAATACAGAAACATGAACATGAAAGGCCATAAGGTTCGAACTGAATAAAGGTCTGAAAAAAAAATCTTTGAAAAAGGTATAATAACACAAAAACAAGTCATAAATACTAAAAATAATGAGATCTAAATATCTAATTACATCTAGTCTAGAAGTCTCTAACTGAACTAAATAAGGAGTTGAAGTAACATGTCTCCAACTAACTCTATCTAGCAACTGAATAGTAAATATAGCAATAATCATATCGTCCTCGAATGAGAAGGACTCAGTGCAAACTATGAACACTGGAATACTACTACTGATCCGAAGTTCGTGCCTCTAAACCAATGAAGTAACATAAGAGAAAACACCATAGCATAAATGCATTAGTACGTCTTAAAGTACTAAGTATACAAGTGAGGTTGGCTAAATGCAAAGGGTTATATGCATGATCAATGCTAACTAATATGAATGTGAGAATACATTCATGCATAAATAAATATAACTAAACTCGTGACGATGCTGACTACTGAATCTGAATTCTGATAACATGAATTTACTTTTACTGAGGTACTGAATAGATTATTGACTATTTCTAACAATTTAAATTTTAAAGAACTGGTTTGAATAACTGTGTCTGACAGTCCTGAAATTGAATACTAATACCATAAATTCTGATGACTGATATGACTGATACATGAGTTCATAAAACTAATATAACTGATATAACTGTGATGATCAACCTAACTGATGTAACTAATACTGAGCGATTGTATCTGACAATCTAAGTTTTGATGGAACTATCTAAGTTCTATTCTACTTGGAGTAACTAAATCTGAGATCAGTTCTATCTAATGGGTGATCATGAGTATTTGATAATAAGGATGATTTGACTTAGTCTGAGATCATTCCTATCTAGCGGGTTATCTTTAAATGTAATGATTTTGTTATTGATTAATCATATTTGATACCAGTCCTAGCTAATGGGTGATCTTGAAGTCTATTTACAATTATAAGCACTAATTGTATCTAACAGTACTGAATCTGTACTACTAAGCTGAGTTGACTGTGTCTAAAAGCCCTGATTCTATAACTGAAACTTTGGGATGTGTTCATCTAACCGACATGACCCAAGCTAAGTTGACTGGGGTTTAATCTCTACCCTGACTGGAAGGGTGTCAGTACCACGCCACCAGTAAGGACATCTGCTGTGGAGTCAGTCCTAATCTAGCGGATATCTCCTGGGATCATTCCTATACATATAAATATGCTAACAGGTGACCCCTAAGTATATCAGTCCTATCTAATGGGTGACATCTCGTAGCTATGCTGGGAACGTAGTTCTGAATCTTAGGGGTTGCTTCTATGGAATTCAGTCCTAATCTAGCTGGTGAACCCCCATCCCTAGGTTTGCTTGGTACTGAATCCTACTCCCATCTGAAAGACACTGAGCTGAATAACTAGGCTGAACTAAATGTCTTAATTGAAATAATTGGATGAACTGATACTGATTAACTAAACTAATACTAGTGGTATTGTTTAGCGTAGCTAAAACTAAGTTTACTAGATTCCGATGATGGATGGAATATAATTAGTTCGAAGGACTGATTAAGAGTACTGAAGTTACTGAGATTTACTATGATTACTGAGGTTAATGAGCACTAAGATTACTGAGAATACTGAACTACTGAGATTAGTGGGATTTCCTGAGTTACATGACTGACTGATTTCTATAGATCATGGCTTGACTGAGAGTATCATCAAAACATGACATGGCTGTAGGTATAAATTTATATTTTTTGGGTATTAGTACCCTCAGGACTCGATGGAAGGAAACTGACACACATGACTGAGTTGATCATAAGAGTAAAGTCCATAATCCACAATATCATAAATAAGGAATTTCATACTAAGCATGGTTCTCAGCAATCTATTTCATGGAAGGGAATTTCATATGACCTGTATATACTTGCATAGTTTTCAATATCATGCTTATTACATATTACAACCACAATCCATAATATCATAATTTGGGGAATTTCATGAAGTACATGGATATTCTACATCTTGTACATGAGTGAGTTTTTCAAGTAAGCATAGCGTAATTCCATAAGACTAGTTCATGAGTAATCCAACACTGTTCACAAGACACATTATCAACATGGATGACATTGAATCATAGAGGCCTATCATGAACCTTCACTTAGTCACAATTTAGCTATAATGCATGATTTCTAGTCTCTTATGTATTTTATCAAATACCTTACATGAACAACTTAGGCATAGGTGTAGATCATTACAATTACTCATCATAAATAATTAAACTTATCTATTTTCAACTCATATGATGTCATAGATTCATAATAACGCATAAATATTCTATATTGGCATCATTCAACACATAAACATGATCAAAAATCCATTCATAACATAAAAACCATAATATATAGTTTTAAAAAAGAAGGGTTCTTGAACTTCATGGAAGAAAGGAATACATGAATGAACACACGCATACCTTAGAAAGGAAACCTTGATGATTTGCTGGAGATTTCTTGGATGGGAAGCCTCATTCTTGATTATCTCAGAAAAAGTCTTGAATCTTGATTTTTGAGAGATGGGTTTGATGGAAAACCCTAATCTTGTGGTTGAGAGTGTAAAAGAGGGTTTTGGAGATGCTTAACTGAAGAAAAAAAGGGAAAAATTACGCGTCTTTAGGGTTATAAGTCATGGAAGGTAAAGGAAAAGACCAAACTACCCTTATGAAATAATTTTCCAGTTGCTGAAAATCATAGCTGACGACCTTCATGATAGGGCGTCACAGATGTGATAAGCTATGACGAATGTCGTCACATTATTTCCAGCCTGACATGCTGGAGTAAAAGAGGCATAACTCTTTGCTCCGATATCGGATTTATGCGAAATTGGTATCGTTGAAAAGATAATTCAATTATATATCTGTTGATAGGTCATAATCTCTAAAATTACAAGTATAATGAGAGATATTATCATTTGAAGTTGACTATACCAATATCCTTCTTAAGAATTCAATTGGTAAGGAATGTTTTGATTCTTCTGATAGTTGGGAATTATTTGAAGCCTTAATATACATCTAACTTAATCGTAAAACTATAAAATAACCATGATGTACTATGCATGAGCTTGATACATGTCTTTAATATTGGTTTGGATTTTTTGGGGTATTACAATATTTCCCCCATGGAAACATTTGTCCTCGAATAATGACTACTTGAGAGGGGAGAAAAGATAAAGTGATGCATATATAGCATGAATGAATAATCATGATTTCATGGATAACATGACTCAAAACTGAGCATATCATACTATACATGTATATCTGATGCATGGGTAGCTGATTTATGAATGTAGGACTGAGTGTTTTGATAAACTGAGTTTCTTAAACTGAGAATGCATATCTGATGCTTAACTGATAATTTGAATCCATGCATGTCTGATGCATGATTATATGACTGACATGATACGTGTATGCATGACTTAAAGTACTGCTAAGCCGACTACGCATATTTGATGCGTGAATACATGACTGAACTGACTCACGAACATGCGACTTAACATGCAATGGTAAAGGCACTAAGACTTAACTGAAACATGAGAACATGACTGATTCCGATACGTGACATATGGACTGAACATCATGAACTGAACTGAACCTATGAATACTTGACTTACAGCTGAGCTCTAACTTGAAGGTCAACTTATGAGTACCCTCTATTCTAGATTAAATTTATTATATAAGTATAAATTGAAAGATCTAATACATAAGAGCATTAAGAGAATGTGGGGTATCTCCCCCTTGGGATGCTTTATCCCTCGAAGAGCGCTTACCTTATGGAGATACTGGGTGATGCACAAGGCATCTACGAACTAGATTATAAGTAAAATTTGGGAGTCTAAAACTAATGCATGCTGCATGAGATGAACTAAAATTACAATTACTAAGAGGTTCTACCTTGAAATAATTACATTCTCTGAGATTTTGGATAGCATTAATAGATGCAAGGATAAGAAAACAAGCTATACAAATCTGACTGCTCACTGGTATGACATGAATACTAAAAGAAGGGAAACTGTTCCTAAAACATCTCATAGCCTCTTGCACATAGGTGTGGTGCACAACACATGCAAGTACAAGACTTTACTAGATGCGACTTTCAAACTTCCTAGGACTCTATTGAACTTTAGACTATGATACCAAGTTTGTAACACCCTAATTTTCTGAACTGGAATGCTACATGGTTCTCATGACCCCGAAGGACCACAAGCTAATCCATGACTGATATATGTACCTGTATATTGCATAATATATCATAAAATATGGAAAGATAAATATGAAAGGCCATAATGTTTGAATTGAATAAATATCTGATAACATAATATCTGAAAAAGGTATAATAATACCAAAATAAGTCAGAAATATTAAAAATAATGAGATCTGAATATCTAATCTTATATCTAGGCTGAAAGCCTCTAACTGAACTGAATAAGGAGTAGAAGGTATATGTCTCCAACTAAGTCCATCTAGCAACTGAATAGTAAATATAGCAATAATCATATCATCCTCTAATGAGAAGGACTCACTATAAATTTTGAACACTGGAATGTTACTGCTGATCCGGAGCTCGTGCCTTTGAACCTATGGTGTAACATAAGATAAAGTACTATAGCACAAATGCATCAGTACGTCTGAATGTACTAAGTATACGAGTGAGGTAGGCTAAATGCAAAGAGTTATATGCATGAACAATGCTAACTAATATGAACATGAGAATACATACATCCATAAACAACTATAACTGAACTCGTGATGATGCTGACTACTGAGTAAGAATGCTGACGACATAACTTTACTGTTACTGAGGTACTGAATAGACTATTACCTATTTCTGACAGTTCAAATTATGAAGAACTGGATTGAATGACTATGTCTAATAGTCCTAAATCTGAATACTGATATCATAAATTCTGATAACTGATATGACTAATACATGAGTTCAGAAAACTTATATAACTATGATGATCAGCCTAACCGATGTAACTGATACTGAGAAACTATATTTTATAGGCTAAGTTCTGATGGAACTATCTGAGTTCTATTCTACTTGGAGAAACTAAATCTAAGATCTGTTTTATCTAGCGGGTGATCATGAGTGTACTAATAATAAAGATGATTAGGCTTAGTCTGAGATTAGTCCTATCTAGCGGGTGATCTTTAAATCTATAATTCTGATACTGATTAATAATAGTTGAGATCAATCCTAGCTAATGGGTGATCTTGAAGTCTATTTACAATGATAAGCATTGACTGTATCTAACAGTACTAAATCTGTACTACTAAGCTGAGTTGACTGTGTCTAAAAGCCCTGATTCTATAACTAAAACTGTGGGACGTGTTCATCTAATAGACATGACCTAAGCTAAGCGGTCCAATCATTGCCCTGAATGGTAGGGTTTCATTACCGCACCACTAGTAAAGACATCTGTTGTGGTTTCAGTCCTAATATAGAGATGAATTCTAGGATAAATCCTATAAATATAAATATGCTAATGGGTGACCCCTGAGTATGTTAGTCCTATCTAATGGGTGACATATCGTACCTACACTGGCAACGTGGTTTTGGAACTTACGGACTGCTTCTAAGGAACTCAGTCCTAATCTAGAAGGTGAGCCCCCTTCCCTAGGTTCGCTCAGTGCTCAATCCTACTCCCATCTGAAAGACACTAAACTGAATAACTGGGCTAAACAAAATAACATAATTAAACAGATTTGTTAAAATGATACTGATTAACTGAACTGATACTAGTGGTATTATTTAGCGGAGCTAAAACTGAGTTTACTGGATTCCAATGACAGACGGAATATAATGAGTTCTGAGCACTGATTAAGAGTACTAAAGTTACTGAGATTTACTTTGATTACTGAGGTTACTGAGTGCTGATATTACAGATATTACCGCACTACTGAGATTATTGATTTTTATTGAGTTACATGACTGACTGATTTCTATAGATCGTGGCTTGACTGAGAGTATCATGAAAACATGACATGGCTCTAGGTACACAACTATATTTTTTGTGTATTAGTACCCCCAGGGCTCGATGGAAGGAAAATGACACACATGACTGACTTGATCATAAGAGTAGAGTCCATAACCCATAATATCATAAATAAGGGATTTGATACTTAGCATGATTCTCAACAATCTATTTCATGGAAGGGAAATTCATACAACATGTATGTACTTGCATAGTTTACAATATCATGGTCATTACATATTACAACCACAATCCATAATATCATAATTTGGGGAATTTCATGAAGTACATGGATATTCTACATCTTGTACATGAGTGGGTTTTGCAAGTAAGCATAGCATAATTTCATAAGATTAGTTCATGAGTAATCCAACAGTGTTCACAAGACACATTATCAACATGGATGACATTGAATCATAGAGACCTATCATGAATGCTTCACTTAGTCACAATTTAGCTATAATGCATGATTTCTAATCTCTTAGGTATTTTATCAAACACCTTACATGCAAAACTTAGGCATAGGTGTAAATCATACAATTACTCAACATAAATAATCAAACTTACCTAATTTCAACTCATATGATGTCATAGATTCATAATAACACATAAAGATTCTATCTTGGCATCATTCAACATATAAACATGATCAACAATCTATTTATAACATGAAAATCATAATATATAGTTTTTAAAAAAAGTGTTCTTGAACATCATGGACGAAAGGATTCCATGAATGAACACACGCATACCTTAGAAAGGAAACCTTGATGATTTTTTGGAGATTTCTTGGATTGGGAAGCCTCATTCTTGATTATCTCAGAAAAAGTCTTGAATCTTGATTTTTGAGAGATGAGTTTGATGGAAAACCCTAATCTTGTGGTTGAGAGTGTAAGAGAGGGTTTTTGAGATGCTTAACTGAACAAAAAATGGGAAAAGTTATTCCTCTTTAGGGTTATAAGTCATGGAAGGTGAAGGAAAAGACCAAAATACCCTTATAAAATAATTTCCGAGTTGCTGAAAATCATAGTTGATGACCTTCGTGATAGAGCATCACAATTCTGATAAGTAATCACGAATTTAGTCACTTAAGGGCTGATTTCTTCCTAAGGCTGACGACCTTCATGATAGGGCATCACAAATATGATAAGCCATCACGAATGTCATCACACTATTTCCAGCCTGACATTCTGGAGTATAATAGGCATATCTCTTTGCTTCGATATCGGATTTAGGCAAAATTAGTATCGCTGGACAAACAATTCAATTATATATCTATTGATAGGTCCTGATATCAACTATTTCAAGTATAATGAGGGATATTCTTGTTTGAAGTTGACTATAACAATATCCTTCTCAAGAATTCAATCGGTAAGGAATATTTTGATTCGTCCCATAGCTAGGAGTTATTTGAAGCCTTAATATACATCTAAATTACTTATAAAACTATAAAAGAACCATTATGTACTATTCATGAGCTTGGTATATGGATCCAATAGTGGTATGGATTTTTTGGGGTATTACATTGTCCCACTTTATGGAAAATGCATTTCTGAAACGAACCCAACATTCTTACATGATTAAGGAATCATTACCCTAAAAAATGGGTTAAAACCTTGATATAAATCAAGAACTCAATGTTTTGGGCTTTTGAGCAAGAACTAAAATTCACCAAGAAAAGGGTGACTTCTTACTTTAAATTGAAAGATAATCGCAAAAATAAATGTTAATCTGGCTTCCCAATCACTATAAAGCTCCAATTTTATGATATTACACTTTTAGGATTTTTTCTCTCAAGAAAGAGATGAAGAATGGCCAAAATCATGGAGAATGGGTCATTTTTTAACTACTCTAGGTACTATTGAGCCGCTATCATGACTCCAAGGTTGGTGATTGCACCATCTTACGTCTGCCACACAAGTCACAACCTCATCTATAATACCCCAAAAAATCCAACTCAATATTAGCTCCTTGTTTCAATCACATGCATAGCACATCATGGTTCTTTGGTAGTTTCATGATCAAGGTTGATGTGAATTAAGGTCTCAAATATGTCCAAGCTATTGCGCGAATCAAAATATTCCTTACCAATTGAATTCTAGAGATGCATATTGGTATTGTCAACTTCGAACGAGTATATCTATAATCATACTAAGAATTGTTTATCCCATGACCTACCAATGGATAGATAATTTAATAAGCTTTCTATCTATACAAAATTCGCCTAAAACGGACACTCGGTGAAGACGTTATGGCTATTTTAAGTTTTTGTTGTAAGACGAATGCCATTACAGTGCATGATGAGTTTCGCAGGAGGCCAAAATGCCACTCGTCAATTTCCAGAAAGCCTTTGTTATAGCCCCTATTTCTGCCAAGCTTTGAGGTAATAATAATTGGCATTTTACCAAGCTCCCCAACGCGCTGGGGCCTTATATCGGGATAAATTTTGTGTAGTTTTCAGTTTTTGTTTTAAACACATTAAGGGCAATATGGTAACTTCCCTAAACCCTATATATACTCTTTAAAAATGGGTTTGAAGCCCCAAATCAGCCCTTTACATTAATTTTTTCAAGATTCACTCAAGAACAGTCAAGAACAAGTCTAGGGTTTCTATTGGGGTTTCAAGCTTCAAGCAAATTCAACTGTAGACTCCACGAATTCTTAATCTAAGGTATATGTAGTGTTCATCAATGGATCCAATCCATTCATAGAGCTCAAGAACCATGTTTTCAAATGTTATTTTGTAAGCATTTTTTGGTGATATAAGCATGTACATGTTGATGATTGTTGTTTAAGTTTCAAAATAATATCTAAAGATGTTTTCATGAAATATATGTGGTTATTAATTGAAAAAAATGAACTTTAGGTGGTTTGATGTGATTCAAGAATAAAATCCACCTATGCTTTAATGAATGCAAGCAAGGTGTTTGATACAATGCCTAGGATGCTAGAAACCCATAATTACATGGTTCCATGATATGTAAATGAGAAGTCCATATTAGCTATACACTTCCATATGAATTTCCATGCTATTTATATGTTGTTGTTGTTATGGCATGAAGCATGTGTGATAATGGAAATATGAATTATATACATTAAATATGTCCATACTCTCCCTACTATGTTGAGATATGAATAAATACATGAAGTATACTATCCCCGACTTATAATAATGTAAATTTTGGACTCTAATATTGTGATTAAGTTATGTTATGTGTGCCAGTTTCCTTCTATCAAGTCCTCAGGGTATTTGTACCCAAAAAATATAGTTGTGTTCCTAGAGCCATATCATTTTCCATGATAAATCTAAGTCAAGCTATACACTATAGAACCCTGTCCGTCATGTGACTCAGGAATCATCAGAAATCTCATGATATCAGTTAACTAAGATATTAGTACTACTCCGTCAGTCAACAAATGTCAGTTATTCAGTCCATGTACAGCCAATTGAATCATGTTCAGTCCCTTTAGATGGGAGTAGAAATTAGCACTGAGTGAACCCAAGGATGGGAACTCACCTGCCAGTTCAGGGTGTGATTCTTAGAAGTCATCCTTGTGTTCCCGAACTATGTAGCCAGCATAGGTTGAGACATCTTAACCTGTCAGATTAGGGTTGATAAGGTGGCTTAACCTGTCAGTTTAAGGTCCTACCTTTCTCACTTTAAGTACCTGCCAGATAAGGGTCACTCACAACTATCCTTACCAGTGGTGCGGAATTGACACCTCTCTAGTCAGGGTAGAGATTGGAACCCATCTTAGCCATAATGGTATTTATGGGGCATGTCTATTAGAAAACTACCTCCCATAGTTTCAGTTTAGTCTCACTAAAAGAACTCAGACCGTTCTTCAGATATCAATATACCAGGACTGTTAGATATAGTCAAATTTAGTTATACCATGGGACTCAGAGAGTTTTACCAGGTTTAGGACTATCAGACACAATCACTCATGTTATCATAACTATAGTTTTAGTCATGTATTCGAGTACAGATTTAGATACCATATAGTCATGATCTCAGTTACTATATATGTATGTTTGTACTCTTACGTTTATATAAGTCAATTAGTTAGAATTATTCATGCATGTAAACCCTTTGTATTAGCCTACCTCACTCGTATACTCAGTACTCTAGTTGTACTAACGCATTTACTCTAAGGTTCTTTCTTTCCATGTTACATCATAGGGCCATAGCAAATAGTTCCAGACTAGCAGTAGATTTCCATTCGCAGTGTTGCAGTGAGTCCTCACTCATCTGAAGATAATATGATTTAATTTATTCATTTGTTACTGCAATTCGGTTTTATAGATTTAGTTGGAGATATGTTCCTTCAACCCCTTATTCAGAAAGTACTTAGAGGCTTTCATATTTAGTCAGATTTAGCTATCAGATTCAGTATTCCATTTTATATTAAGTTGTTTTGGATATTCATTACCCCATGGATTTTACTATATCTCTTCATTTGAACCTTATGACCTATATGTTCAGGTTTTCCATATATTATATGTTTATTACGCAGTGTACAGGTATAAATATCAGTCATGGGTTAGCTTGTGGTCCCTCGAGGTCATGATCACTGTGTAGCATTCTGATTCAGAAAATCTAGGCATTACAAACTTATTATCAAAGCCTAAGATTCAATAGACTCCTAGGAATTCTTAAAGCCACATCTAGTAGAGTCTTCTGAATAGGTGTGTTGCGCGCAACATTTATGTCCAGGAGGTTATAAGATGTTTTAGGAACAGTTTCCCTTTTTTTAGTATTCATATCGAGCTAGTGAGCGTAATCTCAATTTAAACTCCTAGTCTTATTCGTGTACAAGAAAGATGGGTCTCTTAGGATGTGTATTAATTACCGTCATCTCAACAAAGTTACGGTCAAGAATAGGTATCCGCTTCCCAAAATAGATGATCTGTTCAACCAACTTTAGGGTTCTAGTTATTTCCCTATGATTGACCTCAGATCAGGCTATCATCAGCTCAAAGTTAGAGAATGTGACATCCCGAAGATAGCTTTTCGTACTCGGTATGGTCACTTTGAATTTCTAGTCATGTCCTTTGGTCTAACCAATGCCCCTGCAACTTTTATGGACTTGATAAAGCATGCATTTAAGCAGTACTTAGACATGTTTGTCTTAGTCTTTATAGATGATATTCTGGTCTATTCTCGCACTGAGCGTAATCATTCATACCATCTCAGAATTGTTCTTCAGACTTTCAGAAATCATTAGTTATTCACTAAGTATAGTAAGTGCATGTTTTGGCTAAGACCAGTAGCATTCCTTGTCCATATTATTTTTGGTGAGGAAATTAGAGTAGATCGTCAGAAAATTGAAGCGGTAAAAAACTGGCCCAGACCTGTATCTCCAATAAATATCAGACATTTCTTGGGTTTGGCTGGCTATTATAGATTATTTGTTGAGGGATTTTCTTCTATTATATCTCCTATGTCCAGATTGACTTAGAAAAAAGTCAATTTTCAGTGCTCAGATTAATGCAAGAAGAGTTTTCAGGAATTGAAGACTCGACTCACTATAGCTCCAGTTCTAGCTCTTCCAGATGGTTTAGATGGGTTCGTAGTATTTTGTGATGCATCCAGAGTATTTTTAGGTTGTGTCCTCATGCATCATGGTAAGGTCATAGCGTACACCTCCAGATAATTAAAGATCCATGAGATGAATTATCTTACTCATGATCTTCAGTTAGCAGTCATAGTTTTTGCCTTGAAGATTTGGAGGCATTATCTTTACGGACTTCATGTAGACATCTTCATAGATCATAAGAGTCTCTAGTAGGTCTTTTCTCAAAAAGATCTCAATTTTTGTTAAGAAGGTGGTTAGAGCTCTTGAAGGACTATGACATGAGTGTCCTTTATAATCCGAAAAAGGCCAACATTATGGCCGATGCTCTTAGTAGACTTTCCATGGGCAGTATTTCTCACATTAAGGATAGCAAAAAAAGAAAGTTCAGGAAATCCACCAGCTTTCCAGACTAGGCATTCGCTTAGTCGACTCTTTAGAGGGTGGTGTATATGTTTAGAGTAGTTCATAGTTATCTCTAGTTTCCAAGGTGAAAGAAAAACAAGACATGGATCCTAGCATTGTCAAGTGAAAGAGTCAGTTCAAAATAAAAAAATTTAGGTTTTCTTCTAAGAGGGAGATTGTGTTCTTCGTTGTCAGGGTCATTTGTACATTCCATGTGTTGATGACTTGAGGCAACGAATTATTGTAAAAGTGCATGATATGCGATACTCTATTCATCCAAGGGCCACTAAGATGCACCGTGATTTGCAGGAGATATATTAGTGGAGTGGGATGAAGAGTGTTGTTACAGAGTTTGTGGCTAAATACTCTACATGTCAGCAGGTTAAGATAAAGCATCAGAAACCTAGTGGTTCTATGCAGGAGTTTGGCATTCATACTTGGAAGTGGGAAGAAGTGAACATGGACTTCGTTACGGGTTTGCCTAGAACTCGTCATCAGCATGATTTAGTTTGGGTCATTATAGATAGAATGACCAAGTCAGCCAATTTTCTTCTAGTTCGTACCTCCTATTCAGCCGAGGATTATGCCAAACTCTACATCAGGGAGTTGGTTAGATTGCACAGTGTTTCCTCATCTGTCATCTCAGACAGAGATACCCAGTTCACCTCTCACTTTTGGAAAGCATTCCAAAAGATTCTCAGAACCCAAGTTTATCTCAGTATAATGTTTCATCCTTAGACAGATGTTCAAGCAGAAAGGACCATTCAGACTCTTGAAGATATGCTAAGGGCATGTGTAATTGATTTCAAGGGAAGTTGGGATAACCACTTGGCCTTGATTGAGTTTGCATACAACAATAGCTATCATTCTAGTATTTAGATGGCTCCATTCAAAGCTCTCTATGATAGGAGATGAAGATCTACAATCGATTAGTTTGAAGTTTAAGAGGCCTCAGTCATAGGTCCTGACTTAGTATTCGACACCTTTGAGATAGTTTAGTTGATCAGAGAGAGACTCAGGGATGCTCAGATCTGAGAGAATTCTTATGCAGATGCTCGTAGGAAGGATCTCAATTTTGAGGTCAGTGACTATGTCTATCTTAAGATCTCTCCCATGAAAGGAGTGAATAGGTTCGGCAAGAAAGGTAAACTCAGTCCCCTGTATGTCGGTCCCTTCAGGATTCTTAGTCGTTTCGGCAAGGTAGCTTATGAGAAAGAATTTCCTTTAGATCTAGCCTCAGTTCATCCAGTCTTCCATGTCTCTTTGATCAAGAAGTGCATAGGTGACCCAACAGTTGTAGTCCTATTCAGCGCACTGACATTCAGAACAGCCTCCCTTATAAATAGATTCCAGTCAAAATCTCAGACTATCAGACTTGTCAATTGAGGAACAAAGAATTCCCTCTAGTTAAGGTTCTTTGGCAAAATCACTTAGGAGGGAGGTACTTGGGAAACAGAAATAGATATGTGTACTAACTATTCTCACATCTTCCACATAAATTCAGATCAAGCTTAAGGTAACAATTCTCCTTCAGCTTATTTAGTTTTATGTTCATGTCCCCAGTTTAAACTTTGTATCTATAACCGTTGCATACTCATTCATACATTTATGTATCAGTTCAATTATAAGGTCATGCATCAGATATGTATTCTCTTCTTGAGAAGCTCAGTTTTTCAGATTGCTCAATTAGGCATTTATGTACTAGTTATCCATGCGTCAGATATGCATTAGTTCAGTATGTTTAGCATGTCAGTCATGAGATAATGTTTTAGTCCTTCATGTTCAGTTCATGTTCGGATTTTCCTATTCTTCCCTCTTAGTTAAGTCTCATTTGGGGACTAATATTCCCAAGGGGGAGATATTGTAATAACCCAAAAAATCCAACTCATTATTAGCTCCATGTTTCAAGATCATGCATAGTACATCATGGTTCCTTGGTAGTTTCATGATCATGGTTGATGTGAATTAAGGTCTCAAATATGTCCTAGCTATTGTGTGAATCAAAATATTCCTTACCGATTGAATTCTTGAGAAGGATATTGGTATCTTCAACTTCAAACAAGAATATCTCTCATTATACTATGAATTTTTGATCCCTTGAAATACCAACGGATAGATAATTTAAGAAGATTTTCGTCAATACGAAATTTTCCTAAAACGGACACCCCGCAAAGAAGTTATTGCTATTTTAATTTTCTGCTGTAAGACTAATGCCATTTCAGTGCATGGTGTGTCGCGCCGGAGGTCAAAATGGCACTCGTCAATTTTCAGAAATCCTCCATGATATCCTCGCTTTGCGCCAAGCTTCCAGGTCACAATAATTGGCATTTTTCCATGCTCCGTATCGCGGCGGGACCCTAAATCGAGATAAATTTTGCTTTGTTTTCAGTTTTTGTTTTAAACTCCTCAAGGGCAATAGAGTAACTTCCCAAAACCCTATATATACTATTTAAACACATGATTGAATCCCTAAATAATCCCTTTATATTAATTTTATCAAAATTCACTCAAGAACAATCAAGAATAAGTCAAGGGTTTTAATTGGGGTAGCAAACTTCAAGCAAATTCAACTGTAGATTCCACGAATTCTTAATCTAAGTTATGCGTAGTATTGATCTATGGATCCAATCCATTCATAGTTCTCAAGAACCATGTCTCTAAATGTTATTTTGTAAACTTTTTGTGGTGATATAAGCATGTATATGTTGAAGATTGTTGTTTAAGTTTAAAAATGATATCCAAAGATGTTTTCATGAAATATATGTGGTTGTTAGTTGAAAAACATAAAATTTAGGTGGTTTGATGTGATGCAAGTATGAAATCCACCTATGATTTAAAGAATGCTTTGATAAAATTCCTAGGATGCTAGAAACCCATAATTACATGGTTCCATGATATCTAAATGACAAATCCATATTAGCTATACACTTTCATATGAATTTCCATGCTATTTATGTGTTGTTGCTGTTGTGACATGAAGCATGTGTGATAATGGAAATATGAATTATATACATGAAATGTATCCATGCTCTCCCTACCATGTTGAGATATGAATAAATACATGAAGTATACTATCCCCTACTTATAATGTTGTGAATTGTGAACTCTAATCTTGTGATCAAGTCATGTCATGTGTGCCAGTTTCCTTCTATCGAGTCCTGGGGGTATTCGTACCCAAAAAATATAGTTGTGTGCCTAGATCCATGTCATGTGCCACGGTAAATCTCAGTCGAGCTATACTGTATAGAACTCAGTCAGTCAGGTGACTCAGGAAACATCAAAAATGTCATGGTCTCAGTTAACTCTCAGAAAATAGTAGTACTCCGTCAGTCAATTACTGTTAGTTATTCAGTCCATGTACAGCCAGTTGAATCATGTTCAGTCCCTTCATATTGGAGTAGAATTTAGCACCGAATGAACCCAAGGATGGGAACTCACCTGCCAATTCAAGGTGTGATTCTTAGCAGTAATCCTTGTGTTCCAGAACTACGTAGCCAGTGTAGGTTGAGACAACTTAACCTATCAGATTAGGGTTGATGAGGTAACTTAAACTGTCAGTTTAGGGTCCCACCATCCTCACTCTGAGTGCCTTCCAAATAAGGGTCACTCACTACTGTCCTTACCAGTGAGGTGGTATTGACACCCCTCCAATCGAGGCAGAGATTGGACCTCGGCTTAGCCTTAATGGTATACATGAGGCATGTCGGTTAAACAACTACCTCCCACAGTTTTAGTATTAGTATCAGTAAAAGAACTCAAATATTTCTTCAGATTTAAATATACCAGGACTGTTAGATATAGTCAAATTCAGTTATAGCATGGGACTCAGAGAGTTCTACCAGGTTCAGGACCACCAGACACAGTCGCTTATGTTATCAGAACTACAGTTCCAGTCATGTATTAGCATACAGATTTAGCTACTATGTACTCACGATCTCAGTTACTATATATGTATGTTCTTACTCTTACGTTCATATCAGTCAGTCAGTTAGCGTTATTCGTGCATGTAAACCCTTTACATTAGCCTACCTCACTCGTATACTTAGTACTCTAGTTTTACTAACGCATTTTCACTATGGTTCTTTTTTTTTATGTTACACGATAGGTCCAGAGCCATGAGTTCCATACTAGCAGTAGATTTCCAGTCGTAGTGTTGCAGTGAGTCCTCATCCATCCAAGGATAATATGATTTGATTTATTCATTTATTACTTCAGTTCAGTTTTACGGAGTTAGTTGGAGACATGTTCCTTCAACTCCTTATTCAGACAGTACTTAGAAGCTTTCAGATTTAGTCAGATTTAGCTATTAGATTCTTTATTTAGTTTTATATTTAGTTGTTTTGGGTATTCATTACCCCATGTATATTACTATATCTCTTCAGTTGAGCCTTATGGCCTACATGTTCAGGTTTTCCACATATTATATGTATATTTTGCAGTGTACAGGTACAGATATCAGTCATGGGTTATCTTGTGGTCCCTCAGGGTCATGAGCACCGTGTAGCATTCCGATTCAAAAAATCGAGGCGTTACAGCATCACTCATATCATGATCATGGTATCTCCTCTCCTCGAGCGAGTTGCAATCATCGTCCAAAGAGCCGCTATTCCTTGTGCACTGGATTTTTTTATAATTCCAAAATAGACTTCAATCTAGTGTTATGGATTCATTTAGGATCCCATATATTCAAATGAACTATGTAACAACACCTAATTCGACGCTCGGATGGAATTCAAATGAAGAAAGTATCAATAACTAATTCGACGTTTTAGTAGAGATGGAACGCTCAATGTTTCTATCCAAGATCTTTTCAACTAAATATGGATCCCACACCCATATTTTTTTTATTAATTTTTTCACCAATAGGTCAAAATGAGACTGAATGTCGTGAGACCCAAACCAAATGTCCACCTAGACAAAAATCAACATTTCTGAGTTGTTCGTGCTATCAAAATTTTCTTACGAGATTGTTTTATCAGTGTTTTTGCCCGACACCATTTGGAAATAGCAAGGACTTCAATACAGGAAATTTTCTCTAAAAATAAACCAATTTTCCCATAACTGAACTGTCTGCTCCAGCAAATTATAAAGTACTTGGAGAAGGTATAGAGAAGCTCTATTGGTGAACATAAGTAGAAATGTTGATAATGACCTGAAGGGTCATTTATGGATGCCATGCAAAGTAGCAATGCTAATCCTCTAATACACCCATGAACCTTGTCCTTCTCTAAATTATATAGCCTTGGAATATCACTGGCCAATGTAAGAGACTGAATCTCATTCTTAGTAACTTATATTGAACCCAGATGAACACCAAAAAATCCAACTCTAGCCTAAGAACATACTCGATAAGATGGATGTTATCCCTTGCTGTGAGGTATCCATAATTATACTTGGGATCTCAAAAATTGAACCTCAAAGGGATAAAGTAGTCATGAGCTCACCTAGATCTTGAACTCTCCTTAAATATTTTGGTTGACACTGCAGATCTTTGATATCCAGCTTTGACTCTCCAGTTTGATGTTATGCTGAAGCTCTAAAAACATGTGTTAAAGTCTCGCTCACATCTATCAACAATCTCAGATTGCCCATTTAGGATAGAATAGAGTCAAAGAATGTTCTTGAGGCTCTTAACAATACGGACATATGACATAGAGACAAGAAGTTAATTTCTTAAGAATGCCCTATTGCCTCTTGAAGATAGATTATGGATATCTCCTCATTGATCTGCATGTCTCTACTAAACACATAGCTACTGTACTAATACACCGGTTAACCTATTCATTAATACGAATTTATTATGACCCACTTTTTCAGGTCATGATGGCGCCTACTATAAACCATCAGTAAGTAAGATAACCTCATAGTTCAAAACTACAAGAAATAGACAATCAAAAAGATGGACAGAAGAATGATAAATAGATGTAATAAAAGACTAACATACATAAGATAATCCAAAACCACAATGAAATTAGTACAAGATCTTCTAACATAAGAAGTATTCAAATGAGGTTCTAAATGAACATATAGATATGGCCATATGTGAATACAACATAGAGGATAGTGTATGATATAAGAGGGAAGAAACTAATGCTATGAACATTAGGAGATCACCCTATATCTCTGAACCATGACTTCTCCATATAATTCCATAAAACTAGCGATAACCCATGCTATAATCTATAGGCTGCAGATGTGTATTATGAGTACAGATCACGTGGTACCCAGTAGGCAACTGCAGACTGAGCACAAAAGTTATGGAAGTTATGTGCAATATATAAACAGAATATAGTCTAAACCCAAATGTCCTACAACCATATAATATAGATAGTGAGATAGTAAGGGCAATCTATCCTACTCATATCCAAGAAACTAACATAATCAGACTAAGAAAGTATTAAGGATGAACTATACTTTTCTAGAAAAACTTAGTAATCTCAGCACCATACCGTATATCACAAGCCAATATATGAATAAATGGCAAATAAAGTATATATATATATATATATATATATATATAACAGTATACAAGGTGAAATAGTGGATTTACGATCTAAATAAATGAAAAAGGGGGGGAATATATGGTAATACCATAGTTATAAATAAATAGATATACATATATGTATAAATAAGGTCAATTCCAGGTATAACTTAAATCACCAGACTAGCATCTTAAGACCTCATAATCATAACATGAACTAGTGCTAGCATACTCAAGATTTCTAATCCATACATTTAATCATGCATAATAATATAATTGTAAGTTAAAAGTTCCAGAATCATATGTTAAATCTCATTATCGGCTCATTAATAATGCTGCCACAAACTAGCCATAACAATGATCATAACAACCATAATAACAATATCGGTGACAATGTGAGTAACCGGCTACTCTAGACAAATAATACCTAACAGAGCCTTTCACGAACCCCTACTACCCTGGGCAGAAAAGATTCAATCAGCATAAAACACACCATAAGCCATACTCATAAGCCATACATATAAAACCCCCCATAAGGCTGATACATATAGGCATATACTGGTGATAGGAAAATTCTTAAATCATCCACACCTATAATCATCACCCATACCTATAAGAATTACAAATTCTTATATAATCCACAAAATGTGTCTATAGTCCTCGATCATAAAATGGTACCACACTATAAAAATTTTAATCTATGCAATATTAGGAGTCAAATGAGACCCATATTGCCATACAATGGGTTGGATCAAATATCGGGTAAAGAACGACCCTGCAATGCCCGTAAACGAAATCCAAAATTGAACCAGTCACGAGGTCCTTTGAAGGACAAGGAAATTATGTTCAAAAGTTGAAAACAAAAGGAGCACAAATTTGGTCTGAAGTCAATCCTTACAGTTTAAGAATTCAAAGCCCTAATATCAAAGAATTTCTCAAGAAATTAAAGAAATCTTACCATCAATTCAAAGGGAAATCACGGAATAATCAATAATCAAGATGCCCAAAGCATAGACAAATATCAATACCTTTTAATTTCTCTCTTTATGGTTTAAGATCTCAAGAAATAGATGAGAAATAGTTAAAATTACAAAATAAGGTGTATATTTAAACCCAACCCAAAAACTCGGGTTCCACGATCGCGACTCAGGGCTTGCGATATTCATATCTTTTAGATAAATAGGATAGTCTCTATTGCAACCTACACACCATGATTGCTCTAGTACACTACAAAGGGTATCGTAATGTAGATTGTTCTCTCGCGATAGCAACGACCAGTTGACTTCTCACACTTGGAATTCTTTCAAAGTCTGTACCAACCTCTTGAGATCTATTTGGAATCCCATGTATGCAAACAAACTATGCAACTATACCTAATTGATGTTCAAACTCAATGGCACCATCAAAATTTCCATCTAAAGTTATTTTTATAAAATATGGGTCCCACTCCTGACTTTCATTTCCTTAACTTTGGACCAATTTCTTGAAATAAGATCGGGTGCCTCGAGAACCAAACCAAGAGTTTACCAAGACTAAAATCAATATTTAAGAGCTGATGGTGTCATACAAATTATTGTCTGAGGTTATTTACTAGGAGTTTTTTTTCGAAATTGAATTTAAAGCCCTGAGACTACACCCTAGGCATCACACGGTTCTTACAATCCTAAAGGACCACAAGTTAACCCATGACTGGTACCTATTGTGAGCATGAAATATTAAAACTAAAAATTATATGCTGAATTATAACTGAAATTGCCATAAGGTTCTCAAAATACTCCAATATTAAAACTAAAAATTATATGCTGAATTATAACTGAAATTGCCATAAGGTTCTCAAAATACTCCAATAATAACTTAAGTGTAACTGATAATAACATCTGAAAACTGAAAATTGACTGTACTAGTCCAAAAGCCTTTAATTATCTAAATATAGAGCTGATAGGACAAAACCCTAACTAACTCTGATTGATATATTTAATTAGCTAACTGAAAGATTAATATAGATAAATTCTATCCTTAAAATATAAGGACTCACCACTGATTCTTCTGCTGCTAGCTTGAGCTGGTAAGTACAGTCAGGACCCTGAAAGTACAACACTATGATATAAGATATCATAGCACAAAGAAAGCGTATGAAACTAGGGCTTCTTATTGAGAGGATTTTATGAAAAAGATAAGCAATTATGTTATTTGGGGCTTTAATAATGTGTTATGGACCAATTGGGTGAAGGGAAAAATGACCCATTAGCCCTTAAAAATGCGAAACAAAACTGCAGAAATTACATAGGTCGGATTGTCCAGGGTGCCCCAGGCTTTGGAGCGCCGCTCTGGGAAGTGTGACGTAGGGTCCATCGCAGTCTCCCCCCAGCACCGAACTCTGTTTGGCTGATTCTGAGTTTGCAGAGGAGAGGTTAGGATACTTCATTCGCATTTATGTTTCTGTTTCCCAAGTAGCTTCCTGAATGGACTGATTCTACCAAAGAACTTTCACCAAAGGAAATTCTTTATTCCTTAGTCAGTGAATCTGATAATCAAGGATTTTTATTGGGACTTCCTCATAAGAGAGATTGTTCTTAATATCTACACTTTCTATAGGGACTACAACTGTTGGGTAACCAATGCACTTCTTTAGAAAGTAGATATAAAAAACTAGGTGCACTGATGCTAAGTCTGTAGGTAATTCAAACTCATAAGCTACCTTACAAAAATGACTAAGGATCATCTAAGGACCAACATATTGGGGACTAAGCTTCCCCTTCTTACAAAATCTCTTCACCCCCTTCATGGGAGAGATTTTTAAATAAACAAAGTCGCCAATCTCAAACTCGAGATATTTTCTTCTCATAACTTCATACGACTTATGTTGAATCTAGGATATCTTAAGCCTCTCTCTAATTAACTATACTTTCTCTAAAGAATAAAATACTAAGTCAGGCCCCACTATCGTGACCTTACCTAACTCAAACTAACATATGGTAGATCTATATCCCCTCCCATTAAGAGCCTAAAATAGAGCCATCCAAATACTAGAATAATAGTTGTTATTACATGCAAACTTGATGAAAAAAAAGTGGTCATCCCAACAACCCTTAAAGTCAACGACGCATGCTCTCAACATATCTTCTAAAATATGAATGTTCCTTTCTGCTTGACCATTTGTCTGAGGGTGAAAGGCTGTACTTAGGTGAACTTGGGTACCAAGTCTCTTTTTGAAGGCTTTCCATAAATTAGAGGTGAACTGCGTACCTCCACCTGAAATGATGGATAATGGGACACCGTGCAATTTAACCAACTCTCTAACATAGATCTTGGCATAGTCCTCAGCTAAATGAGAGGTATGAACTGGCAAGAAATAGGGTGGTTTGGTCATCTTGTCCATAATAACCCAAATTGAATTATTTTGATAACGAGTATGAGGCAAACCCTTCACAAAGTCTATGTTCACTTCTTCCCACTTCTACTTGGGAACACTAAGCTCTTGCATAGACCCACTAGGATCTGATGCTTAATGTTCAACAGTTGATATGTAGATCACTTAGCCACAAACTCTACAACATATCTCTTCATCCCACTCAACCAACAGACTTCCCGTAAGTTGCGTTACATCTTAGTGGCTTCTAGATAAATCGAGTAATGTGCACCATGCGCTTCTTCAAAAATCCGCTATCTCACATCATCCATCCATGGCACACATAATCTACTCTCGCTACGTAACATGCAATATCCCCCTTGGGAGAAAACCTTCATTTTCTGGTCTCTAACTGACTTTTTCAGCTTAACTAAACTGGGATCTCTATCCTACTTTTCTTTTATTTTAGAAACCAATGATGACTTCAAACTATTCTATACACAACACTACCCTCAGCTAAATCAACCAAATGGACACCTAGTCTGATAAGATGATTAAATTCCTAAACTAGCCTCTTTTTCCCATTCTAAGCATGAGTAATACTGCCCATGGACAACCTACTGAGGGCATCTTCCTATATATTGGCCTTTTCTAGATACAAAACACTCATGTCCTAATCTTTCAACAACTCTAACTACATCCTCTGATGTAGGTTTAAGTCTTTCTAATAAAATACATACTGCAGGCTTTTGTGGTCTGTGAACACATCCATATGCACCCCATAAAAATAGTGCCTCAAAATCTTTAAGGTAAGCACAATAGTTTCCAACTCAAGATCATGGGTGGGATAATTCTTTTCATGGGGATTAATCCATCTAGAGGAATAGGACATAACCTTACTTTTCTATATTAAAACATATCCAAACTAACTCTGGACGCATCACAATAAACAAAAAATCTGTCTGAACCATTGTGCAAGGTCAAAACTGGGCTTGTAGTGAGTTGCGTCTTTAACTCCTAAAATCTCTTCTCACGAAAATTTGGCCACTAGAACTTGACTTTCTTATGGGTCAATCTGGACATGGGAAATGTAATAGACAAAAATCCTTCAACAAACCATAGGTAATAGCCAGAAAGCTCAAGAAACTCATAATATTTAATGGAGAGATAAGTCTAGGCCAGTTTCTCACTGCTTTGGTCTTTTGAAGATCAACTCTAATTCCATCACCAAAAACTATATGACCAAGGAAAGCTATTGACATTAGCCAAAATTTGCATATTGAACTTGGTAAAAAAATGATGGGCTCTAAGAGCCTATAATACTATTATGAGATGGTCTGTGTGATCACTTTCACTGGGGAAGTAGGCAAGAATGTCATCTATGAAGGCTATGATGAACATGTCCAAGTACTACATGAACACATGATTCATCATGTCCGTGAAAACTGCTAGAGCATTGGTAATACCAAATAACATGACTAGAAATTTGAAGTGACCATACAAAGTTCTGTGAGCTATTTTTGGAATGTCACATTCTCTCACTCTGAGGTGTTGATATCTTAATCTAAGGTATATTTGGAAAAGTAACTAGTACCCTAAAGTTGGTCAAATAAGTCATCAATTCTAGGAAGCAGATACTTATTCTTGACTATGACTTTTTTTAACTGATGGTAGTTAATACACATTGTAAGAGAAATGGCTTTCTAATGCATAAAGAGAACTGGTGCACCCCATGGGAAGATGTTGGGCCTAATGAATTCCTTATCTAGGAGATCCTCTAACTATTCTTTTAACTCTTTAAGTTCAGCTGAAGCCATTCTATATGGCGAAATAGAGATGGGTTGAGTATCTAGGAGAAAGCCTATTCAAAAGTCAATTTTTCTTTCGGGAGGAACTTCGTGAAGATCTTCGGGAAATACTTCTGGAAATTAACTTGCTACTAGAAATGATAAAAGATTAGAAGTCTCAAAACTAGAGTATTTAACTCAAATAACATAATAGGCACACCCCTTAGATATAATTTTTCCCACTCTAAGGTATAACACAAGTTGACCACTATGTGTTGAAGTACTACCCATCCATTTTAGGATAGGTTCATTCGAGAACTGAAAATGGACAACTCTGTTTCTACAATCAACTTAGGCATATCATGAATGGAGCCAATCAATGTCAAGAATGATGTGAAAATCCATCATCTATATCTCTACTAAGTCTACTAAAGTAACTTTCTAATACACCATCACCAGATAGTTCTTGTATACTCATCGGGCTATGATAGACTTACCTAATGGGGTAAAGAATGAGAAGGGCTCTGCTAGGATTTTAGGAGTGACTTTAAATTCATAAGCAATAGAAGGAGTTACAAAGGACAAGGACGCTCCTTGATCTAGCAAAGCATAAACATATAAATGATAAACTTGTAATGTACTAGTGATCACATCAGGAGAAATTCCCTAACTCTATCAGGCCTGAAGTACATGAAGCATAATTAGCCATTGCCCACTCGTGGCACTAGAAGTGGCACCCTACTGAGATGGGCAACAAAACTAAGCTGGGGGATTTTTCTGCTCACTCTTTCAAGCCACCCGAGGACACTTTTTGACCCTATATCCTAGCTTGCCACATCCAACACATACATCACTACAAGCCCTACAGAAACCCTAGTTGTTTCTGCCACAATCCTGACAAAGAGGATTTGTTCGGGCACTACTAACACTACTGTGATATTTAGAGCCTGGTGCCCTATCTTTATTACTCTTTCTATGTTTAGGCACCAGAGCACTAGCTAAGGACGGAGCTATAACTAAAGATTTTGGGCAGAACTAAGGACGATTATCACCCTTCGACTTAGGCTGAGTAAAGTTGAAGCTACCTGTACTAGCCTTATTTCTTTCCCTTTCTTTCTCCTTAGTATTTTGTTTCTCTGTCTATTGATCATGGATAATAAACCTAGCCAATTCTATCTTCTTAATAAATATTATGGTCCTACACTCCTTTACCATACTGTCGAATACACCAGATACCTACTTACTCATCTTAGATTTGTTATCAGCTACCACATACTGAGAATACCTGGATAACTAAGTAAACTCTAGGGAATACTTTTCCATACTCATGTTGCACTCCTTTAGGTTAATGAACTCTAATAACTTGGCTTGCTTTAACTCGAATGGGAAAAACCTATCAAGAAAGGTAGTAGCAAACTCTTCTCATTCTATGGGCCGTGAATCTATAACCCTATCTACCTTTCACTGCTTAAACTATGTATGAGCCATTTCCTATAATTAAAAGGAAGTTAACTCAGCTCTCTCACTAGCGGTTACCCCCATAACATATGTTACCTTTTACACCATGGCAAGTAGGGTTCATTCAAGTGAAGTCCCAAATTCTAGCTACAGCAGTACTGTCCACTAGGTTGGCCTAAACAGCAGCTGGAATTTTACTATAGGCTGCTACAGAATAAGGTAGAGTGGTAAAACCTGCTCTAAATTTTGTATGAGAAACATGCTCAGCTAGGGGGTCTGCCTTAATTGGTGGATGTGCTGGATGGTATGTTCTGTAAAAAAAAGGGAAATTTACATTATAAAGAGAATTTAACTTGAGCTCATGCTCACTCGCACGATATGAATGTTAATTGAAGGGAAACTTTTTCTTAAACACCTTATAGACAGACTCTTGTTCATAAGTGTGGCATGATACACACCCATGCATAAGACACTACTTGACATGGATTTAATACTCACTAGGAATATTTAGAACCTTATACTTTGATACCAACTTTGTAATTCCCCGATACTAGACCCTGGGCATCACACGATGATTACAATCCCGAAGGATCACAAGCTAACCCATGGATGGTGCCCTCTATGAGCACTGAATAATAAAATTGAAAATCATAAGTAGAAGTATTGTTGAAATTCCCATAAGTTTCTCAAAATACTGAAATAATAATTGAGTATAACTTTTAATATAATCTGAAAATTAAAAAATGATTGTGCTAGTCTGAAAGCCTTTAACTGTCTGAATATAGAGTTGATGGGATAAACCCCCAACTAACTCTGACTAAAATAACTACTAAGCTAACTGAAATACTAATATAAATAAACTCTATTATCAAAATATGAGGACTCACCACTGAATTTACTACTGATAGCTTGACCTGCTAAGTACATCCAAACTTATGATATGAGATATCATAGCGCAAAGAAAGAGTATGCATCAGTATGTTAAATGACCTGGAATGCTAAGTAAGGTTGTCTAATATAAATTGGTTCATATGCATGACATGATATATAAATGAATAAACATCATAAAGTAACTAGGTGAGAGTACATGCAAAATTATAACTACTAAACATCCTGAATATACAATACTACCCATATAATGTCTGTCTGAATTAGACTGAATTGAAGTACTGACTTTAGATAACTAAATACTAATAACTGAGAGTTTATACTGGAACTAAAGTACTAAATTTTGATGGCTAAGTAACTGATAACTGATAGCCATGGTTTTGTAGAACTATCTGAATTCTTTTACTAAATATAGAGACTGAAGCTGTAATTATGGAAGTGTTCATCTAACCGACATATCCCCATTATAAATTGATTTGGGTTCCAACCGGTGACCCTAGTCGTAATGATATTAGCACCTTGCCAGGAGAAACTAACAATGATGGGTCAACCCTATTCTGGCAGGAAGACTCATAAAATTTATATATGATTGTATCAACCCTAATCTTGAAGGAGGACATCCTACCCTACGCTGGATACATATTTCTATAATACAAGGATTACTACTAAGGGTCAAACTATCTTTTGGTAGAAATGACCCCATCCCTGGGTTCTCCTGGTGTTGAATCTTACTTCCAAATGAATCGATACTTAACTGATCACTAGACTGTACTGGGCTTGACTGAGCTAGCACTGATCGTGTTTACTGACTAAACTAGACTGAGTTCACTAAGTTCTATCACTGACTGAGTACTATGGTTCTTGACCATTACTAAACTATTCTATAACTACTGCAACAAAGTAAACTGCTAGATTTCAGTTAATAAATACCCCAAGACTCGATAGCATCAATAATAAAGCATGATAAATCTTGAAAGCATAGTAATAGTCAACTGTTCAAAATTTGTTCATTGAGGAATTTAGTCAAACACTTGGAGGTTATGAACTTGTTCATGAATGATAACACATGCTAACATGTCATGATTACACTATTCAATTCACATAGAGTTTCTATCAAACACTTGGGGAGCATGGTTGTGATATATGAACAATAACATATAGGGAATCATAACTTCAACATGAAATCTTGCAAATTCAAGGGTTTTGACTTAAGAGATTCAAAATTTGATACAAATGCTAACATAATTTCATGATAACATGAGCATAAGTCAATTCATATCATGGTAATCATAATTTAATTTTTAAAAAAGGTTCTTGAACTCCAAATGTTGAAGGAAACACAAGGATGAACACCTAGCATAGCTTGATTGTTAATTTTCTGAAGATTGTGGCGAGTTCTTGAGACTTCATTCTTGAAGTTGATGAAATTATGGATTGTTCTTGAGAGGATTTGGGGAAAAAGGTGAGAAATTTTCCTATTTGGGGATTTAATCCCGTGTTATGGACTTATTGGTTAAAGGGAAAATGACCTATTTTCCCTTAAAAATGTAGAACAAAACTGCAGAAATTACACGGATCGGACTTGCCAGGGTACTGCGGGATGCATCGCGGTCTCCCCCCAACAATAGACTAGGAAGGCGACGTGGGATAATCTCCCTAAACCATTTTTTTGAGTTTCAAACATTCCCTTACGCTTGTCCAAAAATTCTGAAACACACTTGAGATTAACTACTGACTTCCCCAATCGTGAATCAACTTAAAACTAACTTTTTAATTCAGGAATGTCATAAATAAATTCATCAAAGTTTGAGGGCTTTAAAAATGACAAACTCCTAACACTTAGTAAAATATTCTAAGTCTTGGACTCCTTTTTACATGTAAGAATAAGATAAAAAGAACCTAGGATCTTACAGGGTCTTACACTAAATCCTAAATAGTAAAGGCTCTAAAATAAGAAAATCAGCCTAAAATTACAACAAACTATCTGATCACCAAACTGATAATTTTATGAATTGATAAATGACCAGTAGCCATGATGGTGAGGATCAGAATGCTTGAAATGAATGAAAATCAAGGAAATAAACTAGTGGGTCATTATATATCTCCAGGCTATTGGTTTATGAACAACAAATTGTAGAAGGGAAAATTTGAGAAAAAGGAAAGAAGGATTAAGAGGGTAGAATAGGTAGTTTAATTAATCTGAACATAGCTCAGATGGTAGAAATCATTACAAGTTCTTACAGAAATGTTTGACCTCAAACCCATCTTATACTAGTGCTCTAGTTCCTAAATTCAGCTAAGATAATTGAGCTAAAGCACTTGTCTCTAAGTCCTAGGGTGGTGTGAGTAGTGTTTGGATTAACCTAGTATGTAGGAAATATGGTAAGAACCACACGTGTGATTTTATTATTTGTAGTGATATTTATTTTGTTGTGGCAAGCTAGGCCATAGACTGTCGTAATGTCTAGTGGCTTCACGGAGAGGTAGGGATGCCCATAAGCAAATTTAATCCAACTCTTTAGGAAATTCAACAAGTCCCCCATCTTAGAAGGGTGCCTTATTTAATGTAGTTAGTGGGTAACATCAAAATAGGTTTTATTCTCTTCAAACTATATACAGGAAAAGGATGGTTCTCCAGATATTGTCGTTAATATGTGATAGATTTTCATATTCATATTTATGCATTATTAGTTGCTGAAGCCTTTAATTCATTTGTGAAATATTCATGTTTACGCATTATTAGATGATGAAGCCATGGATTCCTTTGACTCCCTATATTGAAATAGACTTTTATATCAGTCCAAAAATATCTCAGAACCCTTCTGAGTCTCTACTTTAATTGGTCATTTAGTCATAGCTAAATAGGTATATAGAAATTTTCCAATCAAATTTCCTAGAAATTCAATTTAGTTGCTTGTAAAGTTAGACATAGTAGATTTTGATGTCATTCTTTGCATGAATTTGATACACTCTTGCTATGACTTTATCGATGGTACCATTAGAGTAGTTTAATTTCAGTTCATAAATGACCCAATCATAAAGTTGAAGGGTAGTACTTCAGTGCCTATGGGGTCGATTCATCTCTTACCTTAAGGCTAGAAAATTAATCACAAAAGGGTGATTCTATAATTTGTTTTGAGATAAGCATCCAAAATCCAAAGCCCAACTCTTAGGTCAGTTTTAGTGGTAAAATATTTTATAGAAGTATTTCTAGAAGATATATCGGAGCTCCACCTAAATAGGAAATTTATTTTAGTATTGATCACTTTATAGATAAATAACTTATTTCAATTCCCACTAACTGAACGAATCTATATGTTCTTAACAAGTTCTTTGAACTGTTAAATGATCTTTTATATATGGCATTTATCAAGCCTAGTTTAGCTATATAGAAGTGCTAGTTCTTTTCATGTGCAGGAAGATAATTCTTTCAGACTATACATTGATTATCATCAGTTGAACAAGGTCACAGTAAAAAATAAATATCCCATTCCCAGGATTGATGACTTATTCAACCAACTTAAGGGTGCAAATTATTTCCCTAAGGTAAACCTCAGATAAGGCTATCATTTTCTCAAGTCAAAGATTGTGACATTATGAAGATGGCCTTTAAAACATTATCTGGTTACTTCTAATTTATTGTTTTGTCATTTCAACTAATGAATGCCCCAAAATCTTTTAGGATTAGTTGAATAGGGTGACCAAACCAAACTAGGACATATTTGTCATAATTATTATAGATAAGATCCTTATTTACTCTTGGAGTAGGGATAAACATACAAACCACTTGATAATTGTACTTTAGACTCTTAAGCATTGCTAGATATTTGCTAATTTTGTCAAGTATGAATTCTTGTTGAAATTAGTAACATTTATTAATCATTATTATTTTTGGTAAAGGAATTTATATTGATCCTAGAAAGATCAAAGCGGTAAGGAACTAGCTTATATCCATATAACCATTACATATGAGTTTTGTGGGTTTAGATAGTTAGTACAAATGGTTTCTAGAAGGATTTTCCTTAATTTCTTACCCCATGTCTAGGCTAACTCATAAGAAAGTCAAATTTTGGTGGTCTATATCTTGTGAGAAGAGTTTTGATGAGTTTAATACTCGAACAACCATCGCTCAAGTTTTTACTTTGGGCAAGGGATCATATGGTTTTATGGTTTATTGTGATTCTTCCAAGATTTGATTCGCTTGTGTGTTAATGTAGTAAGGCAAGGTTATAGCACATGCCTCTAGACAACTTAAGCCTCATGAGAAGAATTGCCTAACTCATTGTGTTGACTCACCAGCAATTATTTTTGCCTTAAATATTTGGTGACCATACCTCCATAAATATTCGAGAAATATTTGACTTCAACCCTATCTTTTACTAGTGCTCTAGTTCCTAAATTTAGGCAAGGTAATAAAGATAAAGCACTAGTCTCTAAGTCCTTGGGTGGTATAAATAGTGTTTCCATTAACTTAGTATGTAGGAAATATGGTAAGAAACACACGTGTAATTATATGATTTGTAGTTATATTTTTTTTGGTTGTGGCAAGCCAGGCAATAGACTGAGGTAATGTCAAGTGGCCTCATAGAGAGGTAGGTATGCCCATAAGCAAATTCAATCCAACTCTTCAGAAGCTTCAACAAGTCCCCGAACTCAGAAGGGTGCCTCATTTAATGTAGTTAGTTGGTAACATCAAAATAGGTTCTATTATATTTAGACTATACAGGAAAAGAATGGTTCTCCAGATATTGTCATTAGTTTGTGATAGGTTTGCATATTCATCTTTATGCATTATTATATACTAAAGAAATAAATTTCTTTGTGACTCCCTATATTGGAATAGACTTTGGTATTAGTCCCATAATATCTCAGAACCCTTCTTAGTCTCTACTTCAATTGGTGATTTAGTCATAGCTAAAAGGGTATATAGAAATTGCCCAATTACAAATTCTTAGAAAGTCAATTTAGTTGCTTGTAAAGTTTGAAATGGTAGATTTTGATGTCATTCTTTTCATAAATTGGCTACACTCTTGATATGCCTTTATTGATGGCAGAATTAGAGTAGTTTAGTTTTAGTTCCTTAACAACCCAATCATAAAGTTGAAGGGTAGTACTTCAGTGCCAATGGGTCAATTCATCTCTTACCTTAAGGCTAGAAAATTAATCACAAAAGGGTGATTTTATCATTTAGTTTGATATAAGGATTCAAAATCCAAGTCCCAACTCTTAGGTCAGTTTTAGTGGTAAACGACTTTCTAGATGTGTATCTAGAAGACTTACAAGAGCTTCTCCTAAATGGGAAATTGATTTTAGTAGTGATCACTTTATAGATACCTAACCTATTTCAATTCCTACCAGCTGAATAGATCTCTATGAGGTTAAGAAGTTCTTTGAACTGTTAAAATACATTATATATGGGTTTTATGAATCCTAGTTTCTCTCTATAGGAGCTCTAGTTCTTTTCATATGAAGGAAAGATAATTATCTTTGACTATACATTGATTATCTTCAGTTAAACAAGGTCACAGTAAAACATAATATCCCATTCCCAGGATTGATGACATGTTCAACATACTTAAGGGTGTAAATTATTTCTCTAAGGTAGATTTCAGATTACGATATCATTATCTCAAAGTCAAAGATGGTGAGATTAAGAAGATGGCATTCAAAACTAGATCTGGTTACCTTTAATTTATTGTTATGTCATTTTAACTGATGAATGTCCCAGAATATTTTATCATTTGATTAATAGGGTGTCCAAACCATACAAGAACATATTTTATATAATCATTACGGATGACATCCTCATTATCTCGCAGTAGGGATAAATATACAGACCCCTAGAGGATTGTATTGTAGACTCTTAAGCATTGCTAGATATTTGCTAATTTTTTCAAATATGAATTCATGTTAAAATTAGTAATATTTCTTGACCATTACTAATTCTATTAAAGGCATTTAGGTTGATCCTAGAAAGATCAAAGCAGTAACGAACTAGCTTATATCCACTTGACCATTAGATATGAGTTTTGTGGGCTTAGATTGTTAGGACAAATGGTTTCTAGAAGGAATTTCCTTAATTACTTATCCTATGTATAGGATGACTAAAAAGAAAATAAAATTTTTGAGGTTTGTATCTTGTGTGACGAGTTTTGATGAGTTCAATACTCGAATAATCCTCGCTCAAGTTTTGACTCTTGGAAAGGGCTCAGAGAGTTTTGTGGTTTATTGTAATCCTTCCAAGGTTTGATTCGGTTGTGTGTTAATGCAACGAGGCAAGGTTGTAGGACATACCTCTAGACAACTTAAGACCCACAAGAAGAACTACCTAACTCATTGTGTTGACTTGCCAGCAACTATTTTTGCCTTAATGATTTGGTGACCATACATCCAAAAATATTCAAGAAATATTTGACTTCAACCCCATCTTATACTAGTGCACCAGTTCCTAAATACAGTCATGATAATCGAGATAAAGCATTAGTCTCTAAGTCCTAGGGTGGTGTGAGTAGTGCTTGGAATAACTTAGTATGCATGATATTTGGTAAGAACCACACGTGTGATTGTATGATTTATAGTGATATTTTTTTGGTTGTGGTAAGCCAGGCCATAAATTGAGGTAATGTCTAGTGGATTCATAGAGAGGTAAGGATGTCGATAAGCTAATTTAATCCAACTCTTTAGCATCTTCAACAGGTCCCCCAACTCAAATGGGTGCCTCATTTAATGTAGTTACTGGGTAACATCAAAATAGGTTCTATTCACTTCAGACTATATGGGATAAAGATGGTTTTCCAGATGTTGTCATTAGTATGTGACAGGTTTTTATATTCATGTTTATGCATTATTAGATGCTGAAGCCATAGATTCTTTTGTGACTACTTATATTACAACAAACTTTGATATCAGTCTAATAATATCACAGAACCCTTCCCAGTCTCTACTTTATTTGGTGATTTAGTCATAGCTAAATGGGTATATAGAAATTGCGCAATCACAATTTCCTAGAAAGTCAATTCAGTTACTTGCAAAGTTAGACATGGTAAATTTTCATGTCATTCTTTGCATGAATTGGCTACACTCTTGCTATGCCTTTATTGATGGTAGAATTAGAGTAGTTTAATTTTAGTTCCTAAATGACCCAATCATAAAGTTGTTGGGTTATACTTCAGTGCCTATCGGTCAATTCGTCTCTTACCTTAAGGCTAGAAAATTAATCAGAAAAGGGTGATTCTATAATTTTATTCGACATAAGGATACAATATACAAATCCGAACTCTTAAGTTAGTTTTAGTGGTAAATGACTTTCTAGAAGTGTTTCTAGAAGATATATCGGAGCTCCTCCTAAATAGAAATTTGAGTTTAGTAATGATCACTTTATAAATACCTAACCTATTTCAATTCCCACCAACTGAATGGATATATATAAGCTTAATAATTTCTTTAAACTATTAAAAGACATATTATATATGGTTTTTATGATGCCTAGTTTCTCTATATAGGAGCTCTAGTTTTTTTCATGTGAAGGAAAGATGAATCTCTCTGACTATATATTAATTATCGATATTGAACAAGGTTGCAATAAAAAATAAATATCCCATTCCCAGGATTGATGACTTTTTCAACATACTTAAGGGTGTAGATTATTTCTCTAAGGTAGACCTCAGATTATGATATCATTATCTCAAAGTCAAAGATTTTGACATTATGAAGATGGCCTTCAAAACTAGATCTGGTTACTTTTAATTTATTGTTATATCATTTCAACTGATGAATGCCCTTAAATTTTTAGGATTTGATTAATTGGGTTTCCAAAACATACTAGGACATATTTGTTATAACTATTACAAATGACATTCTCATTGATTCTCGGAGTAGGGATAAATATACAGACAACTTGAGGATTGTATTGAAGACTCCTAAGCGTTGCTAGATATTTGCTATTTTTTTCAAGTATGAATTATTTATTAAATTAGTATCATTTCTAGATCATTATTATTTTTGGTGAAGGCATTTATGTTGATCCTGGAAAGATCAAATTAGTAAGGAACTACCTTATATCCACATGACAATTAGATATGGGTTTTGTGGGCTTAGATTGTTTGTACAGATGGTTTCTAGAAGGATTTTCCTTAATTTCTTATCCCATGTCTAGGTTGACTCAAAAGAAATTCAAATTTTTGTAGTTTGTATCTTGTGAGAAGAGTTTTGATGAGTTTAATACTCTAATAACCATCGATCAAGTTTTGATTCTGGGCAAGGGCTTAGATGTTATTGTGCTTTATTGTGATTCTTCCAAGGTTTGATTCGGTTGTGTGTTCATGCCGCGAGGCAAGGTTATTGAACATGCCTCTAGACAACTTAAGCCCCATAAGAAGAACTACCTAACTCTTTGTGTTGACTTGCCAGCAATTATTTTTACCTTAAAGATTTGGCGATCATACTTCTAGAAATATTTGAGAAATATTTGACTTCAACCCCATCTCATACTAGTTCACCAGTTCCTAAATCGAGGAAAGATAATCAAGATAAAGGACTAGTCTCTAAGTCCTAGGGTCGTGTGAGTTGTGTTTGGATTATCTTAGTATATAAGAAATGTGGTACGAACCACACGTGTGATTTTATAATTTATAGTGATATATTTTTTGTTGTGGCAAGCCAGGCCATAGACTGAGGTACTGTCTAGTAGATTCATAGTGAGGTAAGGTTGCCCATAAGCCAATTCAATCCAACTTTTTAGCAGCTTCAACAGGTCCCCCAACTCGGAAAGGTGCCTCATTTGATGTAGTTAACGGGTATCATCAAAATAGGTTCTATTCTTTTCATACTATATGGAATAAACATGGTTCTCCAGATGCTGTCGTTAGTATGTGACAGGTTTTCATATTCATGTTTATGTATTATTAGATGCTAAAGCCCTAGATTCTTTTGTGACTCCCTATATTGCAATAGACTTTGATATCAGTCCCATAATATCTCAGAACCCTTCTCTGTCATTACTTCATTTGGTGATTTAGTCATAGCTAAATGGGTATATTGAAATTACGCAATCACAATTTCCTAGAAAGTCAATTCAGTTACTTGCAAAGTTAGACATGGTAAATTTTCATGTCATTCTTTGCATGAATTGGCTACACTCTTGCTATGCCTTTATTGATGGTAGAATTAGAGTAGTTTAATTTTAGTTCCTAAATGACCCAATCATAAAGTTGTTGGGTTATACTTCAGTGCCTATCGGTCAATTTGTCTCTTACCTTAAGGCTAGAAAATTAATCAGAAAAGGGTGATTCTATAATGTTATTCGACATAAGGATACAATATACAAATCGGAACTCTTAAGTTAGTTTTAGTGGTAAATGACTTTCTAGAAGTGTTTCTAGAAGATATATCGGAGCTCCTCCTAAATAGAAATTTGAGTTTAGTAATGATCACTTTATAAATACCTAACCTATTTCAATTCCCACCAACTGAATGGATATATATGAGCTTAATAATTTCTTTAAACTATTAAAAGACATATTATATATGGTTTTTATGATGCCTAGTTTCTCTATATAGGAGCTCTAGTTTTTTTCATGTGAAGGAAAGATGAATCTCTCTGACTATATATTAATTATCGATAATTGAACAAGGTTGCAATAAAAAATAAATATCCCATTCCCAGGATTGATGACTTTTTCAACATACTTAAGGGTGTAAATTATTTCTCTAAGGTAGACCTCAGATTAGGATATCATTATCTCAAAGTCAAAGATTTTGACATTACTTTTAATGTATTGTTATGTCATTTTAACTGATGAATGCCCCAGAATTTTTAGGATTTGATAAATAGGGTGTCTAAACGTTATTAGGTTATATTTGTTATAACCATTACAGATGACATCCTCATTGATTTTTTGAGTAGGGATAAATATACAGACCATTTATGCATTGTATTGCATACTCTTAAGCATTTCTAGATATTTGCTAATTTAGTCGAGTATAAATTTTTTTGAAATTAGTATCATTTCTTGATTATTCTTATTTCTGGTGAACGTATTTATGTTGATCCTGGAAATACCAAAGCAATAAGGAACTAGCTTATATCCACATGACCATTAGATATGAGTTTTGTGGTCTTAGATTGTTAGTATAGATGGTTTCTAGAAGGATTTTCGTTAGTTTCTTATCCCATGTCTAGGCTGACTCAAAAGAAAGTCAACTTTTTGTGGTTTGTATCTAGTGAGAAGAGTTTTGATGAGTTCAATACTCAAATATCCATCGCTCAAGTTTTGATTCTGGGCAAGGGCTGAGATGGTTTTGTGGTTTACTGTGATTCTTCCAAGGTTTGATTCAGTTGTGTGTTAATGTAGTGAGGCAAGGTTGTAGGACATGCCTCTAGACAACTTAAGCCCCATGAAAATAACTACCTAACTCATTGTGTTGACTTGCAAGCAATTATTTTTGCCTTCAAATTTTGGTGACCATACATCTAGAAATATTCGACAAATAGTTGACTTCAACCCAATCTTATACTTGTGTACCAGTTCCTAAAGTTAGTTAAGATAATTGACATAAAGCGCTAGTTTCTAAGTCCTAGGGTGGTGTTAGTATTGTTTGGATTAACTTAGTATGCAAGAAATATGGTAAGAACCACACGTGTGATTGTATGATTTGTAGTGATATTTTTTGTGGTTATGGAAATGCAGGCCATACACTAAGGTAATTTCTCTTGGATACATAGAGAGGTAGGGATGCCCATAAGCAAATTCAATCCAACTTTTTAGTAGCTTTAACAGGTCCCCCAACTCAGAAGTGCACCACATTTAAAATAGTTAGTGGGTAACATCAAAATAGGTTCTATTCTCCTCAGATATACTGGATAAAGATGGTTCTCCAGATTTTGTTGTTAGTATGTGATGTGTTTTCATATTCATGTTTATGCATTATTAGATGCTGAAGCCATAGATTTCTTTGTGACTCCATATATTTTAATAGACTTTCATATTAGTCCCACAGTATCTAAGAACCCTTCCCAGTCTCTACTTTATTTTATGATTTAGTCATAGCTAAATGGGTATATAGAAATTGCGCAGTCACAATTTCCTAGAAAGTCAATTTAGTTGCTTGCACAGTTAGACATGTTAGATTTCGATGTCATTCTTTGCATGAATTGGCGACACTCTTGCTATGCCTTTATTGATGGTAGAATTAGAGTAGTTTAAATTCAGTTCCTAAATGACCCAATCATAAAGTTTAAGGGTTGTACTTCAGTGCCTATCGGTCAATTCGTCTCTTACCTTAAGGCTAGAAAATTAATCATAAAAGGGTGATTCTATAATTTTGTTCGACATAAGGATACCAAATACAAATCCCAACTCTTAGGTCAGTTTTTGTGATAAATGACTTTCTATAAGTGTTTCTAGAAGATATAACGGAACTCCTCCTAAATGAGAAATTGATTTTAGTAGTGATCACTTTATAGATACCAATCCTATTTTAATTCACACCAGCTTTATGGATCTACATGATCTTAACAAGTTCCTTAAACTATTAAAAGACCTATTATATATGGGTTTTATGATGCCTAGTTACTCCCTATAGGAGCTCTAGTTCTTTTTATGTGAAGGAAAGATGATTTTCTCTGACTATACATTGATTATTGGTAGTTGAACAAGGTCACAGTAACAAATAAATATCCTATTCATTACTTGTTCAACATACTTAAGCATGTGAATTATTTCTCTAAGGTAGACCTCAGATTAGGATATTATTATTTGAAAGTCAAAGATTTTGACATTATAAAGATGGCCTTCAAAACTCGATCTGGTTACATTTAATTTATTGGTAAGTCATTTCAACAGATGAATGCCCCAAAATCTTTTAGGATTTGATGAATAGGGTGTCCAAACCATACTAGGAAAAATTTGTTATCACTATTACGGATGACATCCTCATTTATTCATGGAGTAGGGATAAACATACAGACCATTAGAGGATTGTATTGCAGACTCTTAAGCATTGCTAGATATTTGCTAATTTTGCTAAGTAAGAATTCTTGTTGAAATTAGTAATATTTCTTGAACATTATTATTTCTGGTGAAGGTAGTTAGGTTGATCCTGGAAAGATCAAAGTAGTAAGGTACTAGATTATACCTATATGACCATTAGATATAATTTTGTGGGCTTAGATTGTTAGTACAGATGGTTTCTAGAAGGATTTTCCTTAATTTCTTATCCTTTGTCCAGGCTGTCTCAAAAGAAGGTCAAATTTTTGTGGTCTACTTCTTGTGAGAAGAATTTTGATGAGTTCAATAGTCGAATAACCATCAGTCGAGTTTTGACTCTAGGCAAGGGCTCAGATGGTTTTGTGGGTTATTGTGATTTTTCAAAGGTTTGATTCGGTTCAGTGTTAATGCAGCGAGGCAAGGCTCTAGCACCTGCCTCTAGACAACTTAAGCCCTATGAGAAGAACTACCTAACTCATTATGTTGACTTGCCAGCAATTTTTTTTGCCTAAAAGATTTAGCAAGCATACATCTAGAAATATTTGAGAAATATTTGGATTCAACCCCATCTTATACTAGTGTACCAGTTTCAAAATTCAGGCAACATAATCGAGACAAAGCACTAGACTCTAAATCCTAGGTTGTCGTGAGTAATGTTTGGATTAACTTAGTATACAAGAAATATGGTAAGAACCACATGTGTGATTGTATGATTTGTAGTGATATTTGTTTTGGTTGTGGAAAGCCAGTCCATAGACTATATCTAGTGGCATCACAGAGAGGTAGGGATGCCCATGAGCAAATTCAATCCAACTCTTCAGCAGCTTCAACTGGTCCCCCAAATCAGAAGGGTGCCTCATTTAATGTAGTTAGTGGGTCACATCATAATATGTTATATTCTCTTCAGACTATACAGGATAAGGATGCTTCCCCATATATTGTCTTTAGTATGTGAAAGGTTTTTATATTCATGTTTATGCATTATTAGATTCTGAAGCCATTGATTCCTTTTTAACTACCTATATTTCAATAGACTTTGATATTAGTCCCATAATATCTTAGAACCCTTCTCAGTCTTTACTTTAATTGGTGATGTTGTCAAAGCTAAATGGGTATATAGAAATTGTCCAATCAAAATTTCCTAGAAACTCAATGCAGTTGCTTGTAAAGTTAAACATGGTAGATGTCATTCTTTGCATGAATTGGCTACACTCATGTTATGCCTTTATTGATTGTAGAATTAGTGTAGTGTAGTTTAATTTTAGTTCCTAAATGATCCAATCATAAAGATGAAGGGTAGTACTTCAACGCCTATGGGTCTATTCGTCTCTTACCTTAAGGCTAGAAAATTAATCACAAAAGGGTGATTCTATAATTTTGTTCGAGATAAGGATCCAAAATCCAAAGCCCAACTCTTTGGTCAGTTTTAGTGGTAAAAAACTTTCTAGAAGATAAATCAGAGCTCCTCCTAAATGGGAAATTGATTTTAGTATTGATCAATTTATATATAGCTATCCTATTTCAATTCCCACCAACTGAATGGATCTATATGAACTTAACTTGGTCTTTGCATTGTTAAAAAACCTCTTATATATGGGTTTTATCAAGCCTACTTTCTCTTGATAGGAGTTCTAGTTGTTTTCATGTGAAGAAAAAACAATTCGCTCAGACTATCCATTGATTATCGTCAGTTGAACAAGGTCGCAGTAAAAAATAAATATCCTATTCCCAGGATTGATGACTTGTTCAACCAACTTAAGGGTGCGAATTATATCTCTAAGGTAAACCTCAGACTAGGCTATCATTATCTCAAAGTCAAATATTGTGATATTATAAAGATTGGCTTAAAAAGTTGATCTAGTTACTTTTAATTTATTGTTATGTCATTTCAAATGCATAATACCCTAGAATGTTTTAGGATTTAATGAATAGGGTGTCCAAAGCATACTAGGACATATTTTTTATAATCATTACTGATGATATCCTTATTTATTCTAGAAGTTGGAAAGAAAATATAGACCACTTGATGATTGCATTGAAGACTCTTAAGCATTGCTAGATATTTGTTAAATTTGTCAAGTATGAAATCTTGTTGAAATTAGTAACATTTCTTGATATATTATTATTTCTGGTGAAGGCATTTAGAATGATCCTGGAAACACCGTAGTAAGGAATTAGCTTATAAATATATGACCATTAGATATGAGTTTATGGTCTTAGATTGTTAGTACAGATGGTTTCTAGAAGGATTTTCCTTAATTTCTTATCCCATTTCCAGGTTGACTTAAAAGAAAGTCAAATTTTAGCGGTCTGTATCTTGTAAGAAAATTTTTGATGAGTTCAATACTCGAATAACCATCGCTCAATTTTTGACTCTAGGCAAGGGCTTAGATGGTTTTGTTATTTATTGTGATCTTTCCAAGGATTGATTTGGTTGTGTGTTAATGCAGCGAGGCAAGGTTGTAGCACATGCCTCTAGACAATTTAAGCGCCATGAGAAGAATTATCTAACTCATTGTGTTGACTTGCCAGCAATTCTTTTTGCCTTAAAGATTTGGTGACCATACCTTAAGAAATATTCGACAAATATTTAACTACAACCCCGTCTTATACTAGTGCTCCAGTTCCTAAATTGAGGCTAGATAATCAAGATAAAGCATTAGTCTCTAAGTCCTAGGGTGGTGTGAGTAGTGTTTGGATTAACTCAGTATGCAAGAAATGTGGTAACAACCAAACGTGTCATTATATGATTTGTAGTGGTATTTGTTTTGGTTGTGGTAAGCCAAGCCATAGACTATGTCTAGTGGCTTCACAGTAAGGTAGAGATGCGCATAAGCAAATTCAATCTAACTCTTCATCAGCTTCAATAGGTTCCAAAACTCAGAAGGGTGCCTCATTTAATGTAGTTAGTAGGTAACATCAAAATAGGTTCTATTCTTTTCTATCTATTCGGGATAAGGATGGTTCTCCAGATGTTGTCGTTAGTATGTCACAAGTTTTCATATCCATGTTTATGCATTATTATATGCTGAAGCCATAGATTCCTTTGTGACTCCTTATATTACAATGGACTTTTATATCAGCCCCATAATATCTTAGAACCCTTCTCAGTCTCTACTTTAATTGGTGCTTTAGTCATAGCTAAATGGGTATATAGAAATTGCCCAATCATAATTGCCAAGAAAGTAAATTCAATTGCTTGTAAAGTTAGACATGGTAGATTATGATGTCATTCTTTTCATGAATTGCCTACACTCTATCTATGCCTTTATTGATGGTAGAAATAGAGTAGTTTAATTTCAGTTCCTAAATTACCCAAAAATAAAGTTGAAGGGTAGGTCTTCAGTGCCTATGGGCCAATTCGTCTCTTACCTTAAGGCTAGAAAATTAATTACAAAAGGGTGATTCTATAATTTAGTTCCAAATAGGGATCCAAAATTCAAATCCCAACTCTTAAGTCAGTTTTAGTGGTAAATAATTTTCTAGAAAATATATCGGAGCTCCTCCTAAATAAAAAATCGATTTTAGTATTGATCAGTTCATAGATACCTAACCTATTTCAATTCCCACCAACTGAATGGATCAATATGAGCTTAAAAAGTTTGTTGAACTTTTAAAAGACATCTTATTTATGGGTTTTACCATGCCTAGTTTCTCTCTGTAGGAGCTCTAGTTCTTTTCATGGGAAGGAAAGATGATTCTGTCATACTATACATTGATTATCGTCAGTTGAACTAGGTCATAGTAAAAACTAAATTTCCTATTCCCAGGATTGATGACTTGTTCAACCAACTTAAGGGTGCAAATTATTCCTCTAAGGTAGACCTAATCATTATCTCAAAGTCAAAGATTGTGACATTATGAAGATGGCCTTCAAAACATAATCTAGTTACTTTTAATTTCTTCTTATGTCATTTCAAATATTTAATGCCCCAGAATCTTTTAGGATTTGATGAATAGGGTGTCCAAACCATACTAGGACATATTTGTTATAATGATTACTGATGACATCCTCATTTATTCTCGGAGTAGGGATGAACATTCAGACAACTTGAGAATTGTAATACAGACTCTTAAGCATTGCTAACTATTTGCTAATTTTGTCAAGTATGAATTCTTGTTTAAATTAGTAACATTCCTTAATCATTATTATTTCTGGTGAAGGCATTTAGGTTAATCCCGGTAAGATCAAAGCAGTAAGGAACTAGCTTATATCCATATGACCATTAGATATAAGGAGTTTTTTGGGGTAAGATTGTTAGTAAAGATGATTTCTAGAAGGATTTTCCTTAATTTATTTTCCCATGTCCAGGATGACTCAAAAGAAAGTCAAATTTTGGTGGTCTGTATCTCGTGAGAATAGTTTTGATGAGTTCAATACTTGAATAACCGTCGCTCAATTTTTGACTCTAGCCAAGGGCAAAGATGGTTTTGTGGTTTAGTATGATTCTTCCAAGGTTTGATTCAGTTGTTTGTTAATACAGTGAGGCAAGGTTATAGAATATACCTCTAGACAACTAAAGCCCTATGAGAAGAACTACCTAACTCATTGTGTTGACTTGCCAACAATTATTTTTCCTTAAAGATTTAGTGACCGTACCTCTATGTGATTTCTATTGATGTTTTTTTGTAATCATAAAAGTCTTCAGTATATATGCAATCCAAAAGTTCTAAATCATTATTAGATGAGATAATTGGAGCTATTGATAGATTACTATATAAGTATACTATACCATCCAGGTAAATCCAATAAGTTGGATAATGCTTTTAGTGGATTATCTATGAGAAGTATCGCTCATGTAGAAGATAAAAAGAAGTAGTTAGTTTCTAAGGTTCATAGGATGGCTATCTTATGAGTTCGTCTGGTTGATTCAGCCAACATTAGTATTTTGGTTCAAAATGGTTCAGAATCCTATTTTATAGATGAGGAAAAGGAAAGATATTGATCCTATTTTTCTTAGGTTGAAAGAAGCGATCCATGGTCAAAAGAATGAGGTTTTCTCCCGAGTAGGGGATGGTTTTCTTTTTTATTAGGACAAACTCTGTGTTTTGTATGCAAATAGCTTGAGACATTGGATGCTACTAGAAAGTCATAGTTCTTGATATTATATTCACCCATGACATGAAATGAATCCTTTCGGAATATGGAAGCTCATCACTTCAATCCAATTGAGCTAATCTTGAGATCCAATCACTATGCAAAAGGTGTAGAATGGTCAGTTCCTGCACCTCGTGGGGTTATAGCTGCCCAAAGATGGGTTAGCAGGTGAACTCTAGCATAAACTCTAGATAAGTATAAAATAATGCCATCTAGTAAAACCAAGTAAAACAACCATATGTACATAACTATACAAACATATATATAATCATGCTGAAAAAGGAAACCAGGTTTAGCATGCATTTAAAATACGTATAACCCCCTGAACGAGCCTCGATACGTGTACTCACACATATCGAAGATACCATAAGATTAGGGGATTCCCAAGTACCCTTCGCTATCCATGATATAAATGTATAGTGTACAAAGAGGATTCCCATATACCTAATAGTATTATATAAGTTCACTAGGACCACCCCTCATGTTGGCAAACATGAGTTTCCAGTGTTTGTCGATTAGACTCGCACCTTCACGATTAGCTATAACACCCCACCATTATTTCCCAATAAAAACCATTTCCAACCAGCCCAGTAATTATCCCATTATTATTAACCATGTCTATAAGTAGTGGTATCATCATACCAACTATAGCTTGAAAACAATGTCCTTTGCCAACCTTTTTATTTTAATATATTCCCATGTACCTATAGATTATAATATCAAGTTAATTTGGAGGATTCCCATGTAGCCCGCAATGGTTCCATTATTAAGTATACTTGGGGGATTCCATTGTACCCTACAAGGAGGTTTAATAAACCATAACCATGACCACCAAGCCATTGCATTTAACCATTCAAAACCATTTAATATATTTATACTATTTTGGGTTCCATTACCAAACCATATCATGTAATAGTTTCATTAAAAGTCCCATACTATCGTAAAAGCATTATCATAGGCATTTTATAAGACATGTTGGGGCATACAGTTTCCAAAGCCAATTCCAATTACCAATTATTCATTCCGTTGCAACCAATTGTCCAAACCAACATTAAATCATGCAAATACATAATTAAAAAATGGGAAAACCATAACCAAGCATTTAATACCAAAACCCAAACATATATTTGAAAACCCCATAATAATTAAAAAAAATTGTGCCATGAAGACATTGTATAAAACATGCCTTTAGTTGGAACTTACAATGAGAGAGGAGTACATGCCTTAGATTATGAAGATGATGGAGAGAAATCAACCAAAAAATCCCCAAATCGCTCCTCTGGATGAAACCCTAGCCTTACTTTACTCAATAGACTTAGAGCGAATTAAAGAGAGTTTCTAATATTTTAAGATCAGAATAACTGGGTAAATAACCTCTCAAGTATAATATAATTCATGGGTACTTAATAGTTTAACTTGGGAAATGTCCAGTTTCCCCCAAAATTAAACTACTTAAAAGACCTATCAGACGATATGACTTACCCCTACCAGTCATACCCTCCAATAAGACTGGTACCCACCATTCATACCCAAGGCCTCCCCCTTGGACCAACTATTTTCCAATATACGACTTACACAACCATACAATCAGTACCCCTAAATGGTATCCATGGCATAATAAAATCAAAGGAGGCTTGATCACAGTCTAAGATACAAGTTACTGGTAAGAATCATACCCTATCTTACATCTCATGATGAGAGACTAATACTCAAATCTAAGTTAAAGTTACTAAGTCTCATATTAAGTGAAGGAAAAACCAAAACCATACAACTTGTATCTAACCATACAACGCGTTACAACCAAGTCATACCCATTCTAGGAACCCGTCCAACCCACCAACCAACACTAGTTATTATGACCAATCCTTACCAATTATACCCTAGCATATGACCTATAGCCCTTAGTCATATCATTACCAGAAACTTGAAATCCATGAATTTTCTAAGGTTCCAAGACCCGGGGTATTTCAGTAGCTGCACTATGAAAGTGGAGGTCGAAGGGCTAACATTAGAACCTCGCTAGCCATTATAGGTGTCTATATGATTAGGAGGTTTAAGTCCCCAAAACTGAATATATGAATGGGAGCCTTAAGTCCCCCATATTTTATACATTGGTGCATAAGTCACCTTGACTATGTCGGGAGGTTCAAGACCTCCATAAAAGCATATACGAATATGAATATTCTCTTGTTAGTGCAACTATATGTACTGGGGCTGTTCTAACTAGGGGATATCACGGCCCATATAGCCCGTGGATGTCTTGTTTATGATAATTAAACTACACATCCTAGTTTAAGATATTTGAAGTTTATGCTAAGCGTCGTTCCCTGCCCCGACATGTGATATTATATATATATATATATATGAATTTTATATGATATTATTCTTTGGACATTATGCTGGTTTTGAACTGTGATCATGGAATTATTTTTTACTCTATCCCTGAGTTATATGCTAGCGCTCTAATTTCTAACCATCTCCAGATGTTGTATCCCCAATATATGCATGCACCAAAACTTTTACTTTTCTTGTGTAGTTATTGGGTGCTCAAGTTAGTTCGTGAGTTGACATCGAAGTGGTGAGATTTCACACTTTGAAAGTCATTATTTCATTATTTATATTTCCTATGTCTTACACCTTATTTATACTTAGTTTTGGCTACTACCGGGGTCATGTCTCGATATTCTATTAATTTTGGTTTTTTAGTAGCTTTGTTAGATTAATGTGGACTTAGGTGGTTTGGTTTAGTATTTTAGTGATGAATGGATATCCGGTCACTAATGGATGGTATAGATATATGATGAATCATTACTAGTTTTGTTATACATTATCTTGTTATATGTTTAGAATTCATCTTACACTTAAAGTTGTTATTTTAGCTAGGTTAGGTTAAGAGGGTGATCTCCAAGCCATGTGTGACTTGAGATACCCATTATAGAAAGGCCCTGGTTTAGGTCATTACAAAGTTGGTATAAGAGCCTAGATTCATGGTCAATTGGGGGTCTATAGAGTAGTTTAAGTAGAGTCTCTTTTATGTCTGTGTAGCATACTACACTTACAAGGGAAAGGCCATAAGACATTTAGGAATGTTTCCATTTCTTTTTTTTAATTTGGGCTATAGATTCTAAGGTGTTGGATCCTTTTGATTTCCATTTGTTTGTCTTTTAGATCATGCCTCAAAGAAGATTTGATTTTTGTGGAACTCCTTCTATCCCATCTGAGGACAATATGGATGGAGCTCATTCGACTCCAGGGTCTAGACACAGTTAAGGGTTGATGCATCTGACTTTCCTTATAAAGTCCCACCTATCCCTACTTATTCTACTCTTAAGAATACAATGATACTTAGTCTCTTCAAGGGGAGGTTACTAATGCTGAGATTCATCGCTGCATTAACCTATTAATTCAGTTGGTGATATTTTTATCAAAATAGTTGGGTTCTGCTGGTGCTGCTACGGGTTTATTTAAGGCCATGAGAGCTAGCCAATTTTTAAGGTTGCATCCCCTGATGTTTACAAGAACAAAGGTTAAGGAAGATCCTCAAAGTTTTATTGATGTGATGGAGAAGTTCTTTAGCTTTTGCATGCTTCATAGGTTAAAGGTGTAAAGTTTGTTTCCTATCAATTGAAGGATGTGGCATACTAGCGGTACGTAGAGTCGAAATAGTTAAAAGGCAAAGATGTAAGTTTTACCTTGTGGGATATTTCTCTACTATATTTCTGGATTGATTCTTTCCTCAAGAGTTAAGGAAAGCAAAAACAGAGAAATTTGTTAACGTGAATCATTCAAGAATGGCAGTCAAGGACTCTGCTTTAAAATTCCATCAATTGTCTTAATATGCTCCTAAACCGGTATCTAACATGAGCACCCAGATGAGAAAATTCACTTCAGGGTTGTCTCAATACTTGATTTTTGAGAGTATAGATGACTTATTAAGTAAGGATATGGATATTTCGTGACTTATGGTTTTTATGCAGCAAGTCAAAGTGGAGAAAAGAAAGCAAGATGATATTAGTGAGTGGTAGAGTATGAAATATTAGTTTTTGAAATAAGGTGGAGGCCACAACATAGTAGAAAGTGCTCTAAGAAGATGATCTAAGAAAGTCCTAACTCCTATTCAATAGCTAATGCTCCCTACTTAAGTAATTTAGAGATAGATGTTTTTAGAGTGATGATAGTTCTAGGGAATATGGTGTCCTATCTTAGTCTAGTGGGGCCCAATCAGCACCTTCCTACCCTTCCTACAGATTCTATGGTCAGTACCACCGTGGTCAGTGAGAGATGGCGAGCAATTGATGTCTTAATTATGGTTAGATTGGCCATATACAACATTATTATCCTTCCAGGTTTTCTTCTAATGAAAATAAGGTTCTTGTTGCCTCTTCTTCAGCTCCTGCACCAAAGGGTATCACTTTTGGCTCTGGCATTGGTCAAAACCATATTTATTCTTTTACTACTCGTCAGGAGTCTAAGGTATCTACGAATGTTATTACTTGTATGTTGAAAGTCTTTTCCTATGAGGTGTACTATTTACTTAATTTGTGGTCCACTCTCTCTTATGCAACTCTATTTGTAGCTGTGTATTTTGGTTTTGGTCCTGAGTATTTGTCAGACCCTTTTTCTTTTTCTACACTGATGGGAGACTCTATGGTTGCCAGAAGATTCTATAGGGGTTGTGTGGTATTTGTTGGTAATAAAGATATTCTATAGACTTGATCGAGTTAGACATAATTGACATTGATGTTATTTTGGGAATGACTGGTTGCACTCGTTCTATGCTTTTTTAGATTGTCGAACCCTTAAGGTCATGTTTAAATTACCTAATGAGCCAATTCTTGAGTGGTAGGGAAGTTCTCTAGTTCCTAAGGAAAGGTTCATATTACATCTTTGAGCTCAAAAGTTAATTTCTAAAGAATATCTTTATCATTTGGTCTGGGTTAAAGCCTCTAACTAGGAAGGTCCTTCCTTATATTTTATTCCTATGATAAGTGAGTTTTCTGAAGTCTTTCATGATAATCTACCTAGTGTACCTCCCGATAGGGAGATTGATTTTGGTATTGATCTTATTATGGACACTCGTCCTATTTCTATTCCCCGTATAGAATGACTCTAGCTAAGTCATGAGTTTTATCCATTATAGTGTGTCACCATAGGGTGATCCTATCTTGTTCGTATGTAAGAAGGATGATTCCCTTCATATGTGCATTGATTACCAATAGTTGAACTAGGTGATGGTAAAGAATAAGTATACATTTTTGAGAATTGATGATTTTATTGATCAACTTTAGGGTGACAAAGTCTTACCTAATATCGATATTTGGTCTGGGAATCATTAGTTAAAGTTTAGGGAGGTGGATATTCCTATGACAACTTTTTGTACCCAGTATGGAAATTTTGAGTTCTTGGTAGTGTTGTTTGGATTGACAAATGTTGTTACGACATTCATAGACTTGATGAATGGGGTCTTCCTTCAGTTTCTAGGTTTGATCATGATTGTCTTCATTGATGACATCTTAGTGTGCTATAAGAGTAAGGAGAATCATGTTGATCACCTCCTCCTTAGGTTGTAGACCTTGAAAAATAAGTAATTATATCTTCAGTTCTCTAAATATGAGTTTTAGTTAAATGTCGTAACTTATCTAAGATATGTTGTGTCTAGTGTGGGGATTATGGTGGATCCCTCTAAAAGGTATTGTGATTAACAAGTGGTCTACACCCACAACTCAAAACAATATTTGGAGCTTCTTGTGTTTATCCAATAATTATAGGAGGCTCATAGAAAGTTATTCTTCTATTGTTGCTCTATTGACCAAGCTGACTCAGAAGAAGGTAAAGTTCTTATGGTCTGATGCTTGCAAGGGTAGCTTTGAGATGCTAAAAGATAATTTGACTTCAGCTCTGGTCTTGACTTTACTTTTTGGTACAGAGGATTTTGTCATATAATATGATGTGTCTTAAGTTGATTTGGGTTGCATGCCAGGGTGGTTTCTTATGCCTCTGGATAATTGAACGTTCATAAGAAGAATTATCTAACTTATGACTTAGAGCTATTGGCTGTGGTGTTTGCATTAAAAATCTTGCATCAATATCTTCATGGGGTGAATTCATATATCTTTTCTAGTCGTAAGATCCTGCAGTATGTATTCACTTAAAAGAAGCTTAATCTCAAGCAAAATAGGAGGCTTGAGTTGCTGAAGGACTATGATATGAGTCTTCACTACCACCCAGGTAAAACTAATATGGTTGTTGATATTCTTAGTAGGTTTTCAATGGGTAGCTTGTCACATGTGGATAAGGATAAGCGGGAATTGGTTATGGATATTCACTGTTCGGATAACCTTGGAGTTCTTCTCTTAGACTCTAACGATGGTAATGTGTTTGTTCAAAAGGCAACATAATCATCTGTTGGGGCTGAAATAAAGGAGAAGCAGATATTAGACCCTCTTTTAATGAAGATCAAGAATGATGTGGGTAAGTATAAGGTGGCGGCCTTCGAGGTCGGCGATGATGGTATCTTAAGGTACCAAGGTATGTTGTGGGTTCCTTATATTGATGGGTTGTGAGGCAGGATTTTGGTCTAGGCCCATGAATTGTTAAATACTATTCATCTCAATTCAACAAAGATATATCATGATCACAACAAACTATATTTGTAGGATAATATGAAATAGGTGTAGCCAACTTTGTGGCTAAGTGTATAATATGTTAGCAAGTAAAGGTGGAACACATAAGGTCCGATTGGCTACTCTGAGAAATTAAACTACTGGTGTTAAAGTGGGATGTAATTATTAAGGATTTCATTACCGGCCTTCAATGATTGTTGATCAATGTGTCTCCATTTGGGTCATCATGGATAGGATAACTAAGTTGGCTCACTTTTTGCTAGTGAGGACTAATTTTTCTTCCAAGTATTTTGCTGAATTGTTCCTTCAGGAGGCAGAAAAGTGTCATAGTATACCTCTCATGACTATTTATCATCATGGTACTCAGTTCTCATCAGATTTATGATGCTCTTTTCTGCATGTTCTAGAGACTAAGGTTAGTTTTAGTACTGCTTTCCACCCGTAGTTGGATTGGCAAGAAGAAAGAAATATTCAAACTCTGGAAGATATGCTGTGAGCCTGTGTAAATGACTTTGGTGGTAGTTGGTTTGACCATTTTCCTATCATTGAATTTTCTAAAACACCTAGGCTTTGGACCCTTAGGATAATCTCATGAATTATGCATTCAGACCAAGACTTAGGTTTGTCACTTGTACACTAGTCTAAGAGTCATACCCTTCTACCCTCCCTCTTATGTATGATGAAAACCCTAGGAGTGTAGTATACTGTCCATAATATGACTTCACATCTTCTAGTCATATCTTAGTGTACTAGTTGAACACAACTTAGTCGTAGGAAAGGTTATCTTGGTCTAGAGTAGACTGTTTTTCAGAAAAGTCAAGGGTACGATTTAGGGTACAAGTCATACTCTTTGAATACAAATCTAAGTTGTGTGGTCGTACCTTGAGTAGTGTATGAGTCCTAGGTGAATCCTAAGGTACGAGTTAGGGTACCACTCATACCCTTGGGTATGGTTACTTAAGTGAGTCATACCCTAACACGAGGTCATATTCCAGCTTAGTCCTTTCCCACCCAAAACCCAAAAGACCCATCACTAAATAAGGCATTGTAGCCTCTTAAACATTATTTTTTTATGGATCAAATACTCCAAATACTCTCTTAAACATATTTTTTGAAGAATTGGATTCTAGGGTTCCAAGGGTGTTCATCTAGAAGCAAAGTGAAGTCAAGTTTCTTGGTGGATCATCTTGTTTATGGAATCTAACTCTCTCCCTTGTTAAGTAACTCAAAAACCATTTATTTTACACAGACTAATAATTTTAAATGGTGATTTTGAAATCAAATGATAAGTCTTTTGTTGCCGAATGATGAATGATGTTGGTTCTTTCTTAGACTTGTGATTATACATGTTATTAGTGATGATTTGCATGTTTTGGTGTTTATTTTTTGTGGTTTAACAAATCGGTCTTGATTAACCCTAATATTGATGAATCCTACCATGAATTTTTTCTTGATAAAAGTATGCACACAAGGTGTTAGTTAAAATGTCTAAGGAAATGTCTAGTCAAATGTTAATGATTTTTTGAACTAGGGTAATGGATCAATGAATATAAATGGTTTATAAATGGTATTATAAAGATATTTTTATCCATGTAAGGTGTTAATTTATGACCTTATTGGTTGATGTCCAAACATGGGTTAAAGTCCCAAAATATGAAATTAAATAGGGTTTGAACAAAAGTGTGGTATAAGATTTAAAATGAGGAATGGCTAGATTGTATGGGTCTAGATGATTATAAATGGAATTGAATGATGAAATATGTCAAGGCATTGGCCTATCTGATAGATTGATTGATAAATATCCCATGAGACCTTGGGATGATATATGGTGTTGAATTTGTTAAATAGGTTGGAGTCCCTAAGTGTTGAATGGAATGTAACTTAACGTATGGATAAAGGGATAGAGTCCCAATGTCAACTAATGATAGGCATGACGGCTTTTGGTTAGAGTGACTTGCCTAATGAAATGCAAGAGGTTAGAGTCCCTTGCTTAAATACACTAGCTTTGGGTTATTCCCTTGTCTAATATGGCTTGAGGTTAGAGTCTCCCCCAATAAAAATAGCTTGATGTTAGAGTCCTTTACCTAGTTAAATGTATTGAGGTTAGAGTCCTTTCCCCAATCAAATTGCTTGAGGTTGGAGTCCCTATCCCAATGAAATGACTTGTGGTTAAAGTACCTTGATTAATGAATATTTGTATGTGGTTAATATCCCTTGCCAAATAAGAAGCGATCGAATCTATAAGTTTGGAAGGTCAGAGTCCTCTACATCATGTCTCATAATTAAGTGCCCCATGAATGTTGTTAAGCCTTGTTCATTTGATTGGCATGTGCTATATCTATATGTATTCTTATGTATATAAATATGGTTGAATATGATGTGATAACTTGATAAAGAATGAGGATGATATTTTATCCTTACCCTTGATTTACATACTAGTTCTCCAACTGCTAACCATCTCTAGATGCTATATACCCACGCAACATAGGTCCTGGAGCATCTTCATCTATTCTTGTGCAGTGATAGGCATTCAAGCCGTTCGTGTGATTGATATTGATGTGGTGAACTTCCATACTTTGGAAGTCATGCATTTCATAGTCCTTGGTTTATGTCATAGACTTTCCTTATATTTGGTTTTGTCTATTGTCAGGGGCATGTCCCGACGTATATATATATATTGACTTCATATTTATGTAGAGATATTTTTGGTGATGGTGGACTTGGGTATGTTTGTAGTATGTTGACATTAATGAAATGTTTAGATATGTTTAAGTTATGATCATTAGTATGGTTTTTGCTATCATGATGTATGTTTAGAGTTCCTCTGACTCTTGTGAATTAATGTGATGATTAGGTTTGGTTAACGGGGTGATCTTCGGTCCAAGTTGGGCTTGAGGTGACCATATGACAAGGTTCAATTTTGGGCCATGTCATTTGATTTTAACAATAGTTACTAATCTAGCATTTGAATGCCTCCATTAGAGGCATTGCATGGTGGGAGGTGTAGATCTCCTATTGGGTAGTTTGAGGTTGGTGAGGCGAAGATGTTTAGCCTAGATTTGGTTCACCATGCTATGGAAAGGTAAAGGTAATTCGGGATAGGCTTAAGACCTCAAAAATTTGCCAAAAGTCCTATGTAGACATAAGGTCAGGGGACTTGGAGTTTGAGATTAGAGATCGGGAGTTCTTAAAGATGTCTAATGTGAAGGCAGTAATGTAGTTTGGGAAGAAGGGGAAGGTCGGTCCCCAATATGTTTGTTGACCCATACCTATTTTTGTAAAGGTTGTAATGTTGCATATGAGTTGGATTCGCCCTCTAGCATGAGTTCCATTCACTCGTTATTCTATATGTCTGAGTTGCAGAAATGTATGGGTGATCCTTCTTTAATTGTTCCCTTGGAGAATATTTGTATTTCGGATTCATTGTCCTATGAGGTGGTCCTGATGAGGGATTTGGATTGGTAAATTCTTTAATTACGATGGAAAGATGTAGCTTTGGTAAAGGTTCTATGGTTGAACCAAAATTTTTAGGGTGCTACTTGGGAAGCTGAGAAAGAGATGAAATCCAAGAATCCCTTCCTATTCCCCGCTCTGAAAATTCATGCTAAAGGTTTGTGATATTCCTAGAATCTTTATTTTCTGACATTATTTAAGGGAAAGGGTGATTTCATTGTCCTTATTGTTTTCTAACTTACTGAAGGGTAATATTAGAGGTGTATGGAGTCCAATCATGCTAGTCAATGCCATGTCCCATCATTTGGGGATGAATGATCCCAAGTGGGGCTGACTATATTGCCTCAAGCTTTGACCGTTGAAATTTCCTTGATCCTTGAGGTCACTATCCTAATGAAAACTAATCCTACAAGTCATATGGTATGGTTAGGGGTTAGGAGACCCTACTCATATATAAACCAGTGTGTTACTGGTTAAGTTTCTTCTAGGTTATGAGAAGATCCTTATGATTCGTGTGATTATGCGACGAGTGGCAGGGTTGAGTCTTGCGTTTTCCAGTATCTAAGCCCTTGGAGTTCTGTGACGGTCATAACTTAAACCATATAAGTCATATGTTCTGGTGATGAGTGGGGCATGGGAGTCGTAAGTTAGACAGAGTGTCATGGTCTAATTCTCTATATTGGTGATGACCCGAGGGTACATGTTGTAAGTTGTTTTCCCGAGTCAAAGGTCTGACTCGTAACCAAATATGGGTTTTCTACAGATTTAAGATAGGGGTACTTTGTACACTTTACAACTCGATAACATAAGACTCCACGACTTATAACACCTTTTGGTCATTCATTATACCCTATACAAGAACAAACTCTCTCTAAAACCTCTCAAGAAAGATTAGGCTACGGTTTCTTCAAAGTGGTCAACAAGGACCTTAAGAATTCAATTTTCTCCATAAATCTTCGTAACTTAGTCATGTGATTCTTCTATCATAGTTAGTTCAGTAAAAACATATGTTTAAAACATTGTTCATGAGTCATTAATGGTTATTTTGAAAACCAAGGTTGAGGGTTTGAATGGATATTATTGGGTATTGCTTCCTCATGATTTAATTTATGATTATGCAGGTTCTTATAATGGTATTCTCACATGTAGGCGCATGGAAATAGTGGTTTAACTAAAGGGTCATATTTAACCCTAAATATGATGTTTTTTGGTTTTGATAATGGTACCCGCTCAACCTCTTTCTGATATTGTCAGTGAGAATGATCTTGTAACATAATGAATTATGTTTTGAACTAAGGCATTGGCCGAATAATGTTAATGATTGGTAAATGGTTTTATGAAGGACTTTTTGGCTATAAATTTATTTGAAACACTAAATGGGTTTGTACCTATATGATGGATTGAACTGATGCCTTTGGGAGACAATGCGTTTGAATCCCAAGATGATTAATAATGGTTATGGTGTGTTGTAAGCTTGCAAGTGGGGTTGGTATAATGATACCAACAGGATTCCTTTGGTATGTAATTGGATTAATGGTTGTGTAGGTATAATGAATATTTTAATTGGTCTTTACAGCTGGATATGTAGCCGAGCTGTAACACCTCGTATTTCCCTAGCATAATCTAAGTCCCAGTGCATGAGATTTCATATATAAAATTTCCAAAACACTCATTAGTTTTGAGTTTAGAGATTTGCACTATGTAGCAAATCGAATTATCTTTCCAATGATATAAAATTCGACAAAATCCACTAACCGGGTTAGAAGTTATGGCAATTTTTAGTTTCAGTCATAAAACATCGTCATCTTAACCCTCAACGCATCGTGTAGACAGCCCAAATGACAATTTCCCATTTGTCAATATCGTGATCATGATGTGGCGGGGATCAGGACAATTCTCCAGTTGTCAATTTCCAGTGGGCCTCCACGATCATGTCGCATCGCGAAGGTGGCCAAAAAGGCATTCCAAGCCTTACCGTAATAGTGGCACATCATGCCGTCTGTCCAAGTCCCAGTTGTCCCTTCTCTAGTAGTTTTGCGCGATGGTGGCGTAATGCGCCAAGGCCAAATATCGGGATGATAAGTTTTCAGCTTTCATTTTTAAAATTGTTTAAGGTTATTTAGGTCTTTTTTCATGGACCTAATTAACCTAAAACACGAAATTTAACCCCTAAACACCCTAAGTAGTGATCATTATTCAATTTTTTTTCAAAATTCAAGATCCCCTTTTCAAGAAAAAGAAACCCTTGCTCTCAAACACAAGGCAATTTCTCGAGAACCCTGCATCAATCCTTCCAAATTCATCATCCCAAGTATGTTAGATGTTTATCCATGGAGCTCAAGAAACCTTTTTAATTATAAATTTATGATCTGTTAAAGTTATTTGATTTTTAATCATGATTTCATCCATTAATCTTCTTGAACTTCGATTTAATACCATGTTTTAATGAAGTTACTGTTGTTATTTGACTCCTCGTGTTTTAGTGTTATCATTTATTGTATTAAATCATTAATTAGTGTTTACCATGATAATTTTATGTCAATTATGACAGTCCTTTAGTAATTCTATGATTATTTTAAACCATGAACTACAAGTGTTTGTTAAAATGGCTACAAGAGCAATTGATTTAATAACAGTCTTAATGCTATGTCCTTTAATGTTTTAGTATCATGCTACTTCTATTGTCTTGAGTTATAGGGGTATCGAATACCCAAAACTATAGATGTTTACTTAATGTTGTCTCAGTATCTTAAGAATAACTTTAGATTATATCATGACCATTATCAGAACAATTAGTTAAACTCTGAATAGTCTTGTGTTTTAGTGCCATTCAGTTAGGAGTAGGATTTAGCATCGAGCGTGTGTAGGGATGGAGACTTCCCTGTCAGATAGGCAGAGTCGTTAATAGCAGTCCCTATACTCTAGAACTATATAGCCAGCGTATGATATGAGTAGTCACCTGTCATATTAGGCTTGACTATCTCGCAGGGGTCACCTGTCAGTTCAGGCTTGACACCCTTAGTCCTTTGTACATGATATCAGTTTATTGGATCTACACAGCCAATGTTAGTACCCGTTGTATGGTATTAATACCCTTCCAACTGGGGTTACAGGTTGGACCTCGATTAGCTCAAATTATGGAATGTTTGTTAGATGATTCCTTCCACAGCCTCAGTTATAATCTCAGTTATGTCCCAGCTCAGTAAATCAGTCTTAGTGTTGCTTGACCAAAGCATACAGATTTCAGTTATTTTTAATATTTCAGTTTGCAGATTTTATCCAATTCAAATGATATGCTTGGTCATGTATCCTAAGTGTCTATAGATTTTCATGTATTTTCAGTATTTTACAAATATTCATGCATGTTCAGTATCTACAAATTTCATATTCTCTATTCAGTATTCCACGCTTTACATATATGTTCAGAATGATCATTACTCCTATTCATTAAACTTTACATATTAGCCTACCTCATTTAGCGTACTAGTACATTCAAAGTACTGATCGCATACCTTTCTTTTATGATATGATGTCTCATATCGTAGGTGCTAACGCTCAGTTCCCATATCGCACTTAGTTCCTTAGATTCTAAGCACTACAGTAGATGTGGTTAATTTGCATTACTCAAGGATAGGCTATCTTATGTCATATTTTTATTTCAGTCGTCAGTAGAGTTAGTTATGGGTTTGTCCCATCAACTCTTGGTCAGTTAGTCATAGAGGCTTTTTAGACATTACAGTTAGTTAGTTAGTTGTTCAGTTTATCAGTACTTTATCAGATTCAGACAGTCATTTTCCTAGAGTTATATTTCAGTTTGAATTCAGATATTTAAAATCTTATGGCACTTCAGTTATTCTTCTGCAATTCATGATTATATTATCTAGTTCTCACAGCAGGTACCTGCTCATGGATTAACTTTTAGTCTCTAGGGAATGTAAGCACCGTGTAACGACTAGGGGGTAGTCTCGGGTTGTGACAAACTTGGTATCCTAGGTATATCCTTAAGTCAATTTTTCAGTTTATGTAACCCAAACTTAATGTAAACCTTAGAAAATATTGGAGCACGTTGCAACTAGTCAAAGAGATCATCCATATTTTGCAAGGGATACTTATTCCTGATGGTAGCCTTGTTCCACTATTCAGAATCAATTCACATCCTCAGACTACCATCTTTTTTATTAATGAATAAAATTGGAGAACCCCAAGGTAAAGAGATGGGATGAATAAATCCCATATCAAGTAGTTCCTGCAACTGAGTTTTGCATTCCCTGAACTCTATCGGATCTATATGATAAGGAGAAGAAAAACTTGGGGGCATTCCCATGCTACAACATTAGACTACCCCTTGTAATAACACGGTTCTTAGATTCACAAGTGACTCCAACCTAACTCATGGATTGGCAAACACTAAGAAATATAGATAATAGCAAATAAAACAATACTTATGCAAAAGCTAACCCTCAACAGTATAATAAATATCAAAAGCAAATAAAAAAATCACTAAATAAGCCTCAGATCAAAATTGAGAATCTAACTCTATGTCCAAAAAGACTCTACTAAGATGAGTTGATGGGACAAACCCCCAACTAATTCTAATTATTTAAAAATTATGGAAAAATAAAGAAAGAAATGAAAGCTGACTCTGGTCCTCTCATGATTAGGACTTACTAAAATTGCTGCTACTAATATGGGATGAGATGGTGCTAGGTGAGATTAGGATGTTGTTCCTCCGAACTTATTTTGCAATAAATAATAGAACAAAGAAAGTATGAAATGAGTTCTTTGAATGATCTAAGTATGTCAAATACAGAAATAACTCATATGAGTTGAACATGTAATATATATCTTGATAACTAGTGCAAAAATCTAAAATCTGAATTGTAAACTATGTACTATTGTAGATACTAATGATCAATATACCCCAGTGTGAGATAACCAGAGTTCAACCTATAAACCCAGCTGAAAGGGTGCTTAGTACCTTACCATAGGTATGAACATTGAATAATATGAATCAACAAAATTGTTGTCGAAAAGGACAAAGGTGTGAAGCCTAATTGACAGATGATCCTACATCCTTGTGCCTGCTTAGTGCTAAGTACTACTCCCAAATGAACAACACTGATATCTGTTATGCTCAATTTTGTCAATAATCTTATATTGAAATATATCTATGCTATAAAAATAAATCAAAACATATAAATTGGGGAATATAGCATCAAATAGAATATGCTTGAAATCTTATGATATTGGGTATTCATAACCTGCTATCTCTATAGAATCCAACTACTATGTCAATTTTGTTAACAGAATGCAATTACAAAATTAAATGGCTCAGGTTTAACAATAATGTAATTTTACATATTAGTAAGGTTTAGGATCATGGTCAAATAATAGCACTGGATGCCTGAGGATTATGAACCCTAACTGGCCTTGGGAAAAGAGAATCACCTATGTATGCCTGAGGAAGACGTCCCCTAACGGGCCTTGGGAAATGAGAATCACCTCTTTATCTCTTCTAAAATGAAGCGTCAGATAAAATTCTAAGTAATAAGATCTCAAGGTCTTATTTACCCCAATAATGACCATTAGAATTCCCAAAATGACATAGTTTTGATATTAAAATAGTGGAAATATCATGACCCGAACCAAGGCCTGGCCGTGAGGGGTATATCAAGTCCCAAAACAACAAGATAGTACTAAATAATAATAATCATAACTTATGAAATGTCTAAGCTAATCCACTAAAATAACACATCCAAGTCCAAAATAATACAACTAAGCATCTATAAATCTGAAATCATTAAAATTTCAGGACATACCCCCGACAGTAGCCAAAAACAAAGTCTGAGGCATAGAATATAAGGACTATGAAATGAATCCTTACAAAGTATTGAAGCTCACTATTTCAATATAAATCATGAACCAATCGAACACTTGATAACTGCGTAAGAAAAAAAAGAAGTTTCGGTTCCTATATCGTATGTGGATATAACGTCCAAGGATGGTTAGCAGTTAAAGCGCTAGCATGTAACTCAGGGATTGAGGAATAATAAAATGTCATCATTCCAAACCAAGTCAAATCATCATATACAATCACATATATATTTATATCATCTAGGGATAGGGAACAAGAATTAACATGAACTTTGAAAACTTTAACCTTAGATGTGTAGAATAAACGTTGTAAAACAAGGCACCTACGTGCTATATGGGTCCAGCTATCCTCTAGATAAAAGGGCCTCAGTTCGTGTAGCCATACGAACCTAAGAATATCCATATCTGTATATGCTTTTATGGGGAACTCAAATCTCCCGTCATAGTCAATGTGACTTAAGCCCTATTGTATACAACATGGGGGACTCGAACCTCCTGTTTATATATCCATTTGGGGAAGTCAAACCTTCCAATCATATAGACACCCTCAAACCTTCCCATCATATAGACACCTGCACCGGCTAGCGCAGTTTTCAATGTTAGTTCTTTGGACTCCACTTTCATGGCCCAGCTACACATCCTGCTTCAAAGCCTAATTAGAATATTCATTACACATATACACAACCATTAATCCAATTACTTACAAAACACATCCCATTTTTATCTTCATACCAACCCTACTTGCAAGCGTACAACATGCCATAACCATTATTAATCAACTTTGGAACTCGAACCCATTGTCTAAACGAAGACATCAATTCAATTCAATATTTAAGGACTCAAATTCATTTATCCAATTAAACCACCAAGGATACAATTCAAATCAATTTATGGACAACAAGGCCTTCATAAAACCATTTACCAATCATCAATTTTCATAGGCCAATGTTTCAGTTCTAATACAATTCATATGTGATAAGATTCTTCTCATTGACATTTTCACAAATAGGTTAAGGGCATACCATTATCAAACCATTATTCAAAGCCAAAAATCATCAATTCTTGGGTTAAACATGACCCATTCATTAAACCACAATGGCCATGCACCCATATGTGCAAATCTATTATCAAAAGATCTATAATCATAATTTAAAACATGAGAAAACAATACTCGACATTTGCATTCAAACCTTGAACCATGTTTTTCAAAACCACGATTAATGAATCATGAAAAATTTTAGAACACATGATTTTTCTTGAACTAACAATGAAGGAAGAGTCACATTCTTGAGTTATGAAGATTCAGGGAGAGAATTTGACCTTTAAGCGTCTAGATGACCACATTGAAGAAACCCTAGCCCAATCTTTCTTGAGAAGTTTTTAAGAGAATTTAAAGAGTGTTTCAATTTTTTGAAGTATAGAATGAATGACCAAAAAGTGTTATAAGACGTGGGGTTTTAAGGGCTTAGGGTGGGAAATATCAAAAATACCCTCAGCTTAAAATTTGTGGAAAACTCGCAGGTTGGTATGAGTGGAACCTCTAATTCGTCACCACATCATAAGAGTGGTACCGTTAAATCGTCACCAAAATAGATGGTTGGACACCACATTCTGTCCAACATACAACTCCCTTGCGCAACTCATCACAACACCATGTGACTAGTTCCATCAAGTTATATCCAAGGAAAAACATCAAGGGCTAGACATTGGACAACGTACGATTGGACTCAACCCTCTCATTACATCAACATACGACTTGTATGGAGTCTCTCATACAAATGACATAACTTGGTCAATCAACACACTGACAAATATACTACTAGGGTCCTTAGGCTCATTATCCCATGATACGAGTTGTGGTGCTAGTCATATGATGAACATAAGGTTCAAGACTCATGAAATTTGCAAAGGCCAATATTTGGGGTGTTTTAGTCTCTCTCTTAGGATCTTTGATCCTAGAATGATGGTAGAAGGCAACATAAGAACGATTGAACCCAAAATGTCTCTACGCTTACCTTTAAGATAGAATACGAAATACCAAGAAATTCACAATCTACCTTTAACAAAGATAGAAAAAAAGATGTTAAGTTTAATACATACCCCAAGCATGAATTTTTGGAATCGGAATTTGGAACGGATACTTGGACGGCATGTCCTCCTCGGCATCCCAAGTAGCTTCCTCAAACTTTTGGTTCTATCATAGAACATTTACTAAAGCCACCTCTTTCATTTACAACTGACAAACTTTCCAATCCAATATCCTCACCGAGACCTCCTCATAGGACAAAGAATAAAAAATACCAATTTTCTCCAAGGGAACAACTACCGAAAGATTCCCACACATTTTTGCAATATGGACACATAAAATACCAGATGAAAGGAACTCATGATATAGGTCAAATCCAACTCATACATAACGTCACCAATGCTTCTCAAAACCAAATATGGGACAACATACTAGGGATTGAGATTTTTCTTCTTTCAAAACTACGTTACTTTTTTCATGAGAGATACCTTCAAGAACACCTAATCTTTAACCTCAAACTCAAAATCCCTTCGCCTCATGTCCCCATAGGACTTTTGGTGACTTTGGGTAGTTTTAAGCCTATCTCAAATTACTTTCACCTTCTCCATAGTTTGGTGAACTAAATTTAGGCCAAACCTCTCCACTTCCCCAACCTTGAAGCCCCCAATAGAGATCTTTACCTCGTGCCATACAATGCCTCAAATGGAGCCATACCAATGCTAGAATGGTAACTGTTATTATAAGAAAATTCAATGAGAGGTAAATGGCCAAACCAACTACCACTAAAGTCAATTACACATTCTCATAACATATCATCCAAAGTTTGAATAGTCTTTTCAACTTGCCCATCTGACTGCAGGTGAAGAGTCATACTAAGACTCACTTTGGTCCCCAAACCATGCTAAAAAGAGGGCCAAAAATGTGATGAGAACTGAGTTCCACGATCCAAAATAACTATGAAAGGTGCACTATGCAACTTTACCACTTTCTAAAGCAATAAATTTCCACAATCCTTCGTTGAATATGTGGTCCTCACCGGCAACAAGTGAGTGGACTTAGTTATCCTATCATGATGACCCAGATGGATTCACATAGATTCCACTATCATGGAAAGCCAGTAATAAAATCCATATTAATTACTTCCCACTTCGACACCAATAGTTTAATTTCTTGGAGTAGCCCATCGGGCCTCGTGTGCTACACATTTACTTGCTGACACACCATACACTAAGACACAGAGTTGGATGCATCCCATTTTATGTTACTCCACCAATACATACTGTTTAGATCATGATATATCTTTGTTGAACCAGGATAAACAATATACCAGGGTTCATGGGCCTCGGTCAAAATCCTTCCTCATAATCCATTAACATCAAGATAACATCTTCTCTGATCTCGAAGTCCGTTACCTTTTTTTTACCCACATCATCCTTGATTTTCATCAAGAGAGGATCTAATACCTTCTTCTACTTTATTTCCAAACCAAGAGATGATTGTGCCACCTGTTACACAAATACACCACCATTCTCAGAGTCTAAATGATAGACTCCAAGGTTAGCCAATGGGGAATGTCCTTCACCAATTCCTTCTTATCCTTATCCATATACGAAGAGCTTCCTACGAATAACTTGATAAGAGCATCATTAACCATATTACCTTTACTTATATGGTAGTGAAAACTCTTATCATAGTCTTTCATCAACTCAACTCACCTCTTTTTCTTGAGATTAAGCTCTTTTTGAGTGAACACATACTGCAAGCTCTTATGTTAAAAGTAATATCAACATGCACCCCATACAGATAGTGACACCAAATTTTAATTCAAGCACCACGACTAATAATTCCAATCCATGAGTTGGATAGTTCTTCTCATGAACTTTCAACTGTCTAGAGGCATATGAAACCACCTTACCATGTTCTATCAACACAAAGCCCAAACCAACTCTGAACGCATCACAATAGACGACAAAACCCTTGGTACCCTCGAGTAAAGTCAAAACTAGAGCTGAAGTCAACTTATCTTTTAGCTTCTCAAAGCTACCCTTTCAAGCATCAGACCATAAGAACTTTACCTTCTTCTAAGTCAACTTAGTTAAAGGAGCGGTAATAGAAGAAAAACTCTCCAAGAACCTTCTATAATTACCAGCTAAATCCAAGAAGCTCTAAAAATCAATTAGAGTTATGGGTCTAGTCCACCTCTTAACCACAACAGCCTTCTGAGGATCAACCATAATCCCTTCACTAGACATGACATGACCCAAATAAGTTATAATATTCAACCATAATACACACTTAGAGAATTTAGAATACAACTGCTGATCTTTTAAGGTCTACAATATGAGGCGGAGATGATTGGCATGATCCTCCTCACTCTTAAAGTACACCAAAATATCATCGATGAAGACAATCATGAATAGATCTAGAAACTGATAAGAGACTCTATTCATCAATTTTATGAATGCCGCTGATGCATTGGTCAACCCAAAAGAAATAACCAAAAACTCAAAATTCCTATATCGGGTTCAAAAAGTATTCTTAGGGATATACACCTCCTTAATATTTAACTAATGATACTCGAATCGAAGATCGACCTTAGATAAAAATTTGGCACCTTGAAGCTGATCAAATAGATCATTAAGTCTAGAAAGTAGGTACTTATTCTTTACCATCACCTTATAAAATTATCGGTAATCAACACACATTAAAAGAAAATCATTCTTTGTATCCTCGAGTAACACCGGTGCATCCAACGATGATACACTAGGATGGATGAAATCCTTATCTAAGAGGACTTTTAACTGCTCATTGAGTTCTTTCAACTCAGCTGAGCTATTCTGTATAGGGGAATAAAAATAGAATGAGTTTCTGGAATAAGGTGAATACCAAAATCAATCTCCCTATCTGGAGGGACACCAGGAAAGTCATTTGGGAAGAACTTGGGAAATTTATTTCACGAGAACAAAATGAAAAAATAGGACCCTCAAAGGTAGAATCTTTAACTCAGACCATATTATAAAGACAATATTTGGAAATTAACTTTGGGCTCTAAGATATGATATAAACCTTCACTTAGGCACAAGAAAACTTCCCTCCTACTTAACCATTGATTCATTAGGGGATTTATACATGACCTTAATAGTTCGATAGTCTAAAGAAGCATAGCACGAGTGCAACCAGTCCATTCCTATAATAATATCAAAGTCAAACATGTCTAACTCTATCAAATATACCAGCGTTTCTTTATTACCAAAAGACACCACATAACCCCTATAGACTCTTCTGACAACCACAGAGTCTCCTATGGGGTAGAAATAGAAAAAGGGTCTGACAGACACTCAGGACCAAAACCAAAATGTACAATCATAAATGGGGTCACATAATAGAGAGTGGATGCTGAATCAAGTAAATAGTACACATCACAAAAATGAGTTTCAACATAATAGTAACAACACCAAAAGATTCCTCAGACTCCTGGCGAGTAGTGAGAGAACAAAGATAATTATGGCCGTTGTCAAAGCCAGAAATAGCATGCTTTGGTGCAGGAGCTCATAAATGGGAAACATAAACCTTATTTTACCCAGAAAAAACTTTAGAGGGACAATCTCATTGCATATGCCCAATCTGACCACACATAAAATATTTGTTCCTCCCATTCTTGCACTAACCATGATGGTGCTGACTATAAAATCTGCAGAGAGGGTAGTATGGTGCTAATTAGGCCCTATTAGCTTAAGATTAGGCACCCTGTGCCCTAGAGGCATAACCACCCTAAAAATATTTTTCACCTGATGACTTTTGATAGGGAGAACTAGTTGTCAAATTGGAATACGAACTCCCCCAACTCTTCTTTTTAGACCATCTTCCACTCTACCATTGGTTTCTACTGTGTTCTACCTATCAAAATTTCTTACTTTGCCTCATACTAATCTCCACCTATTTTTTTCTCCTCTTTGACCTGCTACATGTACATAACTAATCTGTAGACATCCATCTCATTGTTCAACAAGGCAGCTTTACTCTTCAGAATTAACTCACGAGACAATCCTGAAGCAAACTTTCTCATTCGGGCACTCATATTAGATATAAATTTAGGAAAATACCTAGATAACTTATAGAATTTCAAAGCATACTCTTTGACTTTTATTCTTCCCTACTTTAAGTTAACAAATTCTTTCTCTTTTGCCTCCCTCAACTACTGAGGAAAAAAGCAATCCAAAAATGCACTAGAGAAATCATCCCAAAGGCAAAACCAATATCCTTTCCTCTAAACTATTCCCACTCTTTGTACAACTATTACACAATATCCTTTAGTTAATAGGTAATAAACTCTACACCTTCAACCTCTAAAACATGCATCACTCAAAAGATCTTCTTAATCTTATCAATAAAACTTTAAGGATCTTTCTCAACCTTTGTACTAGTAAAAATAGGACGATGCAACCCTATAAATTAACCAACTCTAGTAGCCTCAAACAAACCAATAATAACAGCAGAACCCAACTGTTATGACTAAGATGTCACCAATTAAGTCAATAGGTTAATAAAGCGATGGAAATCAACATTGGTAACCTCCTTAAGAGGTGATGGAGTATGGGTGTCACCCTTAGAAGTAGGAATCAATGGGGATAGGTGTGGTACCCCACGAGGATAGTTAGATGCAGCAACCCTTGATCATGTATGAACCCTAAAATTTGGATGAGCTCCATCCATATTATCCTCATACTAGATAAAAGAGTTCGCATAGATGTTAGATCTTCTAGGAGGTATGATCTGAAAGACAAAAAAACAAAAATTAGAAAGAACCCAAAACCTTAGACTCTATAGCTCAAGATTAAGATAGCCAGAATAGAAAATATTCCTAAATACCTTGTAGCCTCTACCTTATAAGTGTGGCGCATTTCATACTATTAAAATAGACTTTACTCAACACGACTTTATGGACTCCTAATTAAACATAAATCTAGGGCTCTGATACCAACTTTTTCATAATATAAACCATGGCCTGGATATCATGGGTATCTCAAGTCCTACATAGAATGAAGGTCACCCCTTTTACCAAACCTAGTCAGTACAATAACCTCAAGAGTTGGATGAATTTTAAATATTTTATAAGATAGTCCAAAATAAGACTAATCATAACTCATGAAATGTATAAACCAATCCACCAAATCAACAAAACCAAGTCAATAGTAATCTAATAAAGCCTTTATAAATCAGATGTTAATAAAATATCAGGACATTCCCAGACAGCAGAAAAAAATAAAGTCTAAACAAAGTCTGAGGCATAGAATATAAAGACCATAAGATGAAGCCTTTTGGAGTATGGAAGCTCATAACTTTGATGTCAACTCACGAATAACTCAAACACCTAATCACTACACAGGAAAAGTAGAAGAAGTTTTAGTGCCTTCATTATATGGGGATACAACGTTCGGAGATGGTTAGCAATTGGAGGACTAGGATATCACTCAGAGATAGAGGAATAAAATAATGTCATTATTCAAAAACAAGTCAAATCATCATATGTAATCACATATATATATATATATATATCATACCAAGATACGGAACAATATTTAGCATAAACTTTGAAAACCTTAACTTGGGCTATGTAGCATAACCAACGTAAAACAAGGCACCCACAGGCTATATGGGTCCATTTGTCCCTTAGCTAGAAGGGCCCAGTATGTGTACCGTCATGAGCCAAACAATATCCATTTCTGTACATACCTTTATTGGGGACTCAAACCTCCCGACATAGACAAGGTGACTTAAGCACCAATGTATATAATATAGGGGAATCGAACCTCCCATTCATATATTTATTTTGGGGACTTGAACCACCCGATCATACAAGTACTCGTACTAGCTAATGCAGTTTTTAGTGTCTGTCCTTCTTACTCTACTTTTACGACCTTGCTATACAACTTATTTTAAAACCCAAATAGAGCATTTATTACATATATATACAACCATTAATCTAAATACTTACCAAAGTTACCCCATTGGTATCATCATACCAACCCCACCTGTAAGTGTATGTCATGCCATAACCATTATTAATAAACTTTGGGACTCAAACCCATTGTCTAAACTAATATATCAATTCAATTCAACATTTTGGGACTCACACCCATTTAGCTAATTAAATAACCAATGCTACAATTCAGATCAATTTATGGCCAACAAGGACTTAATAAAACTATTTACCAATTATCAACTTTCATAGGCTAGTGTTTTAGTTCAAACACAATTCTTATGTGATGAGATTCTTCTCATTGACATTTTCACAAAGAGGTTAAGGTCATACCATTATGAAACTATTATTCAAAGCCAAAAACTATCAAGTTTAGGGTTAAACATGACCCATTCATTAAACCATAGTTCCCTTGCACCCACATGTGCAAAACCATATTCAAAATATGTATAATTATTACTTAAAACATGAGAAAATAATACTCAACAATATATATTCAAACCCTTAACCATGGTTTTCAAAACCACCATTAATGAATCAAGAACAATGGTTAAGATACATGATTTTTTGCAAACTTACAATGATGGAAGAGTCACATGCTTGATTTATGAAGATTTATAGAGAGAATTTTACCTTTAAGCCCCTAGATGACCACCTTAAACAAACCCTAGCCCACTCTTTCTTGAGAAATTTTTGTGAGAGTTTAGAGAGTGTTTCAATATTCTAAAGTGTAGAATGATTGACCAAAAAGTATTATTAGATGTGGGGTATTAAGGGCTTAGGGTGGGAAATATTCTAACTACACTCAACTTAAAATTTTCATAACTAGAAACTACCAAGAGAAACATACGTGACCTTTCCATAATCTTGGTTGGGAGTAGGATGTGAACTCTCTAAACATGATATGATGATCCTTGGTATGGTGGTGGGTTCTACCTATGATCGTACCTTGGTTTTCATGTTCACTGGTTTCATTAAGGATATCTTTGATACTCATGATCATTATTGAGAATCATGGTTTCAAAGCAAAAGTGTGTTTTTCTCTCATACAATAGGGGTAAACTTTTTCGACTTTTAGAATTTAGGGTTATATCGATTAGATGGGACTATTGTACAATCGTAAAATGTAACCACAATCATGGTTGGTCTTGTGGTGTCCCACTGTAGAGCAGTGTTTTACTAACAAGGCCATAACTTCCAACTCGAATAAGGATTAAGATAAAATTGGATGCATTGGAATGGTAATTAATATATATTTTATTTGGTGTGTCTAACACTAAATATTGCATTAGAATATGGAAGTTATACTCACTTGAAGCTGGTTACTAGTTAAGGAATTGATCAGTATGGAAGATTTTCGTTCTATTAAGGGATAGGAGTTCTTGTTGCCTTGGTACAACCTAATACCCTCTTATTCTATTAATCTTGATGAGTTACCCTATATGTAATTGAAGTATGTTTCGTAATTGAAGCATGGTTCTAGTCTAACCGTAAGGTGTTAAAATATCTCCTTCTTGGGGTCATTCATCCCCGAAAGGAAACTAAATGAGCTTGAAGGTTAGTGGAAAAGAGCTGTAATTCTTAAATTTTTTGCACCACTTATCCTGATAATATATGAACCCTTCAACACTATCTATACCTGAAATTCCTACATTGTGTTTATAATAGCTGGAAATTGATATAGTACTAGATTGGTAACTAAAACATGAGTTGATTCAGACTCGTGGATACATGATATGGCTTGGGAATATCTAGATGTCATAGAATAAAAAAACTAATTAATTAAGGAAAACTACATCCTCAATCTGGAACTTATCTTGAAAGTAAAAGATCAAGGTAATTGGTCATGATGTATGCCTCTACCTCCCAAGTTGCTCCCCTAACTGACTAATTCTACCATAGATCCTTTATCGAAGCGACTGCTTTATTTTTCAACCTCTAAACCTAATAGTTAAAGATTTCCAAAGGAGCCTCTTTGTATGAGAGACTATCTTTCATGACAACCCTTTCTAAGTGCACAACCGGTGTAGGATCACCAATTTACTTCTTCAGTGGGGAAACATGAAAGACTGGATGCGCTAATGCTAAATCTACTGGAAAATCTATCTCATAGACCACTTTTACAAAGAAACCTACAATCTCATAAGGGTTAATAAATCATGGACTAAGTTGTCCTTTAACCCTAAACCTTTTAACCCTTTCATAGGAAAAACTTTAACACAGAACAAATCATCAACAACAAACTCAAGCTCCCTCCTGTTCAAATTTGCATAGAATTCCTGATAACTTTAATCTAATCTCAACCTCTGTCTTATTATCTTGACTTTATCCATACCCTCATGGACTTAGTATGGTACTATTAATATAGTTTCACCAAATTTTAACCAATTAATAGAAAATCTATACCTCTTTCAAAATAGTTAATTAAAAAGGGTCATCTAAATAGTAGAGTAATAACTATTATTGTACAAAAACTCGATCAAAGGTAGATGATCATTCTAAATACCCTTGAAATAAATAATGAATGCTGTCAATATATCCTCTAAGGTCTGAATAGTTGAAACACCCTGAATTTTGGCCTATGAAATTTCTTGAGCTTTGAGGTCACTGTTCTTGTAACATCTCACTATACTAATTATGTGAGCTGGATATGGGTTAGGTAACCCAACTCGTACGCTGTCTAGCGATGGTGGTTGGGTTTTTGTTGTGGTTATGGTTCGATGTTTTGGTTTGTTAGGGTGGTGATGGGTCATTAGAATAATCCTTCATCAAATTAGAAACCTAGTAACTTGACTTGGCTCGGAGTAAAAGTAGCTCACAAGGAGATGTAAGGATAAATTACGAGTTGTTTTGACAAGTTGTATGTTGTCTAGTGTCAGTACCTTTGGATTCTATCTTAGGTAGGACTAGGAGCATATGAGTTGTATGGTCTCGTCAAAATTGGGGGAAATGGATACATATGGTGGATAGTGTGTAAGTGTCCAACTCATTATATTGGTGATAACTCAATGGTACGAGTTGTTTATTACAGTCATGAGTCACAGGATCAACTCCTAACAACCTGTAGTAATTTTACTATTTTAAGTTGGGGGCATTCTGGATATTTCACCTTTTAACTCCTTTGGATACCGCAACATAAAACACTTTCTGGGATTTTATTAACCAATTATTCCCAATCAAACTCTCTTAAAATATCTCCCAAAATCTTAGTTTAAGCAAAGGCTATAGTTTCTTTAACACAATCAACTAGCGGTTTTCAAGAGTGATTCTCTCCATCTTTCTTTGTGTCTAAGGCATATTACTACTCCCTCATTGTCATTTTATAAAGAGCATGTGATTTAATCTATGATTTTCATGATATTTTTATGGTTTGAAATAATGGTTAGGGGTTTTGGATGTTTATGGTTGAATAATAATTCTAATGGTTAATGATGTTTCTTTCATGCTTTTAATATGATTTTGACATTGTGGAATGCATGTTAATGGAAAATAAATGTTAAGGTATTATGTATTCTCTACATTACTTGGTTATGGTTTCGAAACTTCTGTGCCTTCATTTTGTTTGTTAAAATGCCAATGAGAATGATTTTGTAACATAGTTTGACTACTCTTGAAATCTTTGTATTTAATAAATGGTAATGGAACTTAAATTGGTCTGGTTGGTATTAAATGAATTATAAGGACCTTGGTGGCCAAGTTTTTGGTTTAATTGGAAACTTTGGAGTCAACTTGGTCTAATGATATTTTTATGGCATAAACGGATAGACTTGCATGCTCTTGTTTTGGTATGATGATACCAATTGTTGATGCCTAATAAAATACTCCATGGTAATTGGATAGAATGTGTAAATAGTTTTAATATGGCCTTAAAGAGGGTATGTAGAAAAACCATAGAAGGTGAGGTCCCCGGGGGGAGGGGGAGGGCAATATTGGAAACTTATGTTGGACGATTTGAGGTTTTGTCATGGTGACCATATGCATGATGTCACACGTTATATTTTAGGAGATGTATTAGTAATCCTAGGTTATTTCTCTAGTCATACAACTAACTGCACTAGGGCCCTTTCAGTAGCAGGAGCTGAACCAATATAGCCCATGGGTGGTTTTAGAATGGAAAAGCTACATAGCCTAGTTAAAGATTTTAAATGCATGCTAAACTCAGTTCCCTATACCGACATGGTATATATGTATATATGTGATTTCATATGGTTATTCACTCTGGTTTTTAATGATGGCATTATTTTATCTTTATCCCTGAGTACATGCTAGCATTTTCTCTACTAACCATCCTCAGGTACTATATCCCCATACGATGTAAGAACTAGCCATACTACCATTCCTCTTGCTCAGTGACTTGGATTCAGGGATAGCTTTGAGTCATACTGAAGTGGTGAGCTTCCATGCTCTAGAAGGATCCATTTCATCATATGGACTTCTTTTATTTTTGTTCTTTCTTTGGTTTGGTTTTGGCTATAGTCATGGGAATGTCCCAACCGGATGTTAGTGATTTTAGTTATAGGCTTTGTCAGACTATTATATGCATGTGTAGTGTCTATATTGGTGTCAGCCTTGGTATTAGTATTGGCATTAGGGTTGACACTGATTGGATAATTGGTTGAGGTTGTTGGATTTTAATTATATACTTTATTTAATGTCTTTAAACTATTATTATTTGATCTTGTCATATGTTTAAAATTCATCCAACATTAGGTAAAGGGCAGTTATGGTTGGGTATTGAGGGTGTTATCCTATCCTTGTTAGAGATGAGATGCTCGAAACGACTAGGCCCTAGTTTGGGTTATGCCAGATTAGTACCAGAACCCTAAGTTTATGGTTAATTACGTGTCCGATAAAGCTATGTCTAGTAGACTCTCTTTTAAGGTTGTGTATCATGTCATACTCATAAGGCTGAGGCTATAAAACATTTAGGAATGTTCGTCTTTCTTGTGATCGATTTTCAAACTGTAGAATCTAACATCCTAAAATCTTCTCTAATTCCCATTTGTTCGCTTTTTAGATCCCGCCTCCTCAAAGATCTAAAGATCATCGAAACTCCTCTGTCCTACCTTAGTACAATATTGATGGGACCCATCTTACTTATAGGGTCCAGACTCTATCTAGGTGACCAATCCTTGATTGCCCTCCTGGAGTTCCGCCGGTTCCCTCCAGTCCTTCTTGAGTTCCTCAAGCTGATGTGATCAATGTTGAGTTTTGTCAGTCTATCCATATATTGGAAAAGTTTGTAGCTTCTCAAGCTGATCATGGTGATTCTGTTACTCCGACTTCTGAGGCCACAATGTTTGGCCAGTTCATGAGGTTGAATCCTTCAACCTTTTCTGGTGTTAAGATAGAGGAGGATCCTTAAGGTTTTCTAGGTGAGATAGAAAAGATTTTTTGTGTAATGTATGACGCAAATGTAGGGGGCATGGTTTTTTCTGCCTAATTGCTCAAACATATGACGTACCAGTGGTACGAGGAATGGGATCAATCAAGGGGTGACAATGTTATGTCATCCCTATGGGATGATTTTTCAAATGCTTTCCTAGACCGCTTATTTCCTCGGGAGTTGAGGGAAGCAAAGGTGGAAGAGTTTATTAATCTGAAGTAAGATAATATGTAATTCAAGAGTACGCCTTGATGTTTCACCAGTTATCTTTGTATGCTCTAGTGTTAGTTTCTAGCATGAGGACTAAAATCAGGACGTTTGCTTCCAAGTTGTTCGGAGAATTGATTTTGGAAAGTAAGGATAATTTGTTGAATAAGGACATAGATATCTCCATTTTTTTTGGTACATGCAACAAGTAGAGAAAGAGAATAAGAAGCAGTCTGAGATAGGGGAAAGGTAGAGAAAGAAGTGTAGATTTTCTAAGTAGTGTGGTGGCCAATAGTAGAGTGGCAAAGATTGTGGGAAGTGGCCTAAGAAGAAGTAGGGCAATTCTGGGTCTTACTCAATAGCTAGTTCTCCCTACCCAAAGCCATTGGGTGATAGGAGTTTCAAATGTAGAGATAATTATAGGGCACAAGGTGGCCAATCTCAGGGTAGCAGGGCCCAATCAGCTCCATCACATCCTTCTTCCAGATTTTATGGATGATTGCATCGGGGTTACTATGATGAAAGAAAGGACAAGTGCTTCAACTGTTGTCCGCCAGGGCATATAGTTAGAAGTTTTCCAGTGGACAAGGTTGCTTTGGGGGAAAACAAGGTTCTAGTTTCCTCTTCTTCAGCTCCAGCCATACTACCATTCCTCCTACTCAATGACTTGGATTCGAGGACAACTTTGAGTTGGACTAAAGTGGTGAGCTTCTATACTCCAGAAGGCTCCATTTCATACTATATAATTCTTTTAATTTTTTATTTCTTTGGTTTGGTTTTGGATATGGTCAGGGGAATATCCCAACTGGATGTTATTAATTTTGGTTAGAGGCTTTGCCAGACAACTATGGGCATGGGCGGTGTCGATATTGTTGCTAGGCTTGGTATTTTTATTAGAGTTAGTGTTTACACCAGTTGGATAATTGGTTGAGATTTTTGGATTTTGATTATTAACTTTATTGAATGTCCTTAAACTATTATTATTTTATGTTGTTATATGTTTGGAATTCATCCTACATAGGGTTCAGTGCGGTTATGGTTGGGTATTGGGTAGTCTCCAATCCTGGTTGGACTTAAGATACCCGACATGACTAGGCATTGGTTCGGGTTGTGTAAATGGTCCTCTTTGACTGACCATCAATCTATGGGTGAGTGGCTGTACTAAGAGAAAATTGTGTACCAAGATCCTTCTGAAATGTTTTCCAAAATCAAAATATAAAGGTAAGCTGGGTGACTCTATCTGAAATGATAGTTAATGAAGTCCATGTAATATCACCAATCTCCCTTATATAGAGTTTTGCATAGTCCTCGGCTGAATCTCAAGTGTGAACTTGCAAAAAATGGACTGACTTAGTCATTTTATCCACAATAAACCAAATAAAATCATGTTGTCGTTAAGTACGAGGAAACCCTTTAATGAAGTACATGTTCACTACCTCTAACTTCCATGTAGGAATAACATACATGAAGGCTGAACACTTTATCCTATAACAACATACTTAGATGTTGTCATTTAATTAGGAATAATATTTGATACCTGAGGAGTACCCACCGCAAAAGAAGGTACCATATGAGGATACACACTATAAGTTGGAGGAACACCCAACATAACCAAAGGAGAACTCTTTAAGCGGGTCAACAACCACACCCAAAACCCCTCTAAAATTAGGGCAGACAAACTCTAAGGAGCTGGAACTGAATCTAGACCTCTAACTTATTCCACACAAGGCTCAAGGGAGTGTCCCCTAACACTCCTCCTAGATGAGGCTGATCCATAGGCCCGTCGACTCCCTTGAGTCCATCCATGATGCGAGGCTTGCCCTATGGGAGAAGGCTCTATATCCCTGACCTTGTAAGACCTAGTCAATACCATCTGCACAGAAAGAGTGAAATATAGCTTAGAACATAAGGTATGAATGATATTCACACAATAAGGAATTAAATGAGAGAAGTTTCTTAAAGATGTCCTATAGACTCTCGAAGATATATACAAACCTCTACGTATCGATCCGCGAGACTCTATTAGACATTATGTATTTACACCATTAAGACCAATGAACCTAGCTACTTTGATAGCAATTTGTCACAATACAAAATATAGGGTCATGATGGCACTGATTGCGATAAATCTTGACGAGTAAGCCTATCACTCAAACTGATATAAAAAGGGAAAAAAGATAGAAATAACCCTAAGCCTATCACTTAGAAAAAATTTCCAAGATATCCCTTTTTATAGCATTATACCAATAGACTTCCCATAAATCACGGTACATCTTAGTGGCTCCTGGGTGAATAGAATACTAAGAACTATCCACCTCTGCAAGTATCCATTATCTCAATTCAACTAAGACCATTGGAAACTATATTGGACTTGTCTCGATGTTAAAAAACACTTATATAATAACCCTTAGTTACCTCTATCCATCTTCTCAAATGGATATTTTAATCCTTATAGTTGAACACATACTAACGACTCTAGTAATCAGTGAATACATCCACATAAACCCCATAGAGGTGGTGTCTCCAACTCTATAAAGACAAAACCTCTGCTGCCAACTCTATATCATGAGTAAGGTAATTCTTCTCATGAGGTTTGATATGTCTGGAGGAATATTCTAAAACTTTGACCCACTGCATCAACACACAACCAAGTCAAATTTTAGATATATCACAATAAACCATCTGAGCCCAAAGTAAAACTAGAGATGTAATGAGTCAAGTTTTCAATTCCTGAAAATTCTTCTCAACAATAATCAAAACACTAGAATTTGACTTTCTTACGAGTCAACATAGACATAAGATAAGAAATAGAGGGAAACTCCTCCACAAACAATCTATAAATGTCGGCTCAACCCAGGACACTCCTAATATCTATTGGAGAGATAGGTATAAGAAAGTTTTGCTCTCTTGAATCTTTTAGGTATTAACCCAAATACCTTCATTGGATATAAAATAACCAAGGAATGTTACTAATCTTAATAAAAATTCACATTTGCTAATTTGGCAAATAACTGGCGTTCTTTGAGAGTCCATAAGACAATCCTCACATGATGTATGTGTTCATTCTTACTCTGAGAATCAATAAATATGTCTTGCACGAAGACTATAATGAACATGTCTAAGCACAACTTGAACACCCTGTACATCAAGTTTATAAAATCTCTAGGAGCATTCATTAGTCCAAAAGACACCAAAAAAAATTCAAAGTGACCATGCCAAGTTCTGAAGGTTGTCTTTGGAATCACATTCTCTAACTCTGAGTTGATAGCTTGATTTGAGGTCTATCTTAGAGAAGTAACTTGTACCCTGAAGTTGGTCAAACAAGTCACCAATCATGGGGATGGGTTACTTATTTTTTATTGTGACCTCATTCAACTTAATGTAGTCGATGTACGTTCAAGGAGAATCATTTATCTTAAGAAAAAAGGGAATCAAAGAACCCATAGAGAGACATTGGACCTAAAAAAACCTTTAACTAGGAGGTAGGTTGGGTATCTGGAAGTAGATTTATTCAAAAGTCATCCCTTTCGGGAGGAACACTGGGTATGTCTTCTAGAAATCCATTTACTATTAGAATTGACCCATGAGTTAGGATTTTTAATTTTGAATCCTTAACTTATGAAATATGATAGATACATCATTTGGAGATCAAATTTGTAGACTTAAGGTAAGAGACAAACCGACCTATAGGCACTGAGGTACTACCCCTCCACTCTATGACTGGCTCATTTGGAATTTAAAATTGGACTAATCTATTACTACAATCAACTAAGGCAGATAAAAAATACAGTCAATCTATACCAATAAAGACATAAAAATCTACTATGTCTAATTATATAAGATCAATTGAGGTGACTTACTGAGAAATTATAACTTCCTAATTTTTGTATACTCGTTTAGCTATGGTTGGGTAACCAACTAGAGTAGAGATTATGAAAGGTTCTGAGAGGATTTCAAGACTGGCACCAAATTCTACTGCTATATAGAGAGTTACGAAAGAAAGAGTAGCTCCAGGATCTATTATTGCATAAACATGAATATGGAAAACTTATAATGTACCTGTGAGTATCGCAGGAGAACCCTTCTACTCCTATCGAGATTGAGGGAATAGATCCTATTCTGATGGTATCTACCAGCTGAACTAGATGAGGCACCCTGCTTAATAGAGCGACCTATGAGAGCTGCTGAAGTATTTAACTGGATTTGTTGATAAACTCCCCTACCCTTCTGAGAAGCAATTGGATATTCCCTAAACATGCAGCCACAATTTCCACACCTAAAGCACCTATCACTACTAACCATACACCCAACCTCATGGTTCCTACAATATTTATTGCTTACCTTATCGATACGAACACTATTTATACTACACTAAGACTTAAAGATGGGTGCCCTATCATGATGATCCTACTTAAATTTAGGAACTAGGGCCACTAGCAAAATATGGGGTTGGATCTATGGATTTGTAGTTGAACTATGAATGATCCGAGGTGGATTTATGGACCTCGATGTTGTTATGTACGCTTATATAGCTTAGTTTTAAGGACTTCTATTTGGCGTATCGAGTTAATCCTTGTATAAATAAGCATCTAAGTATTAATTAATGTAAATTTAATATTTAAGGTGTGATCATTAGGAGTTTAGAGTCAAAACATGAAGTTAAAGTTCAAAGGACCAAACTAGTACTCTTAGCTTGAGCTATGTTCTTTACTAGTTCATCGCCTTGGATTGCATGTTATTTTGAGCTCTAAATTATGGTTCTTGATGTTATAGGAAGCTTGGTGTGTTGATCAAGATGAGAAATTGAGGGTACATAATCTGGAAATCAAGTAGAAAAAATATCGCAAAGCTTGGATTAGAAGATCAAACACATGGGACAAATATTGTACAAAGTTGGACATTTTGTAGTCATTGGCATGCCATGTTGCCTAGATGAGATGATAGGGACATGGAACACTATTATCTAAATTCAAAGATTCAAATTCCCATTGCTAAATTGGGGCTTTGAAACACGATTAAGGAGGGTTAAATTAAGTTTTTTATTCCTTTAATTTAGTTTATTTATGGATTATATCATGGATTTATTGGTCATGATTACGTGTATGTCCTTGAGTGGCTAAACACCTATTTTTGGAGTTAAGGCCAAGAACATGAGTACTTTGGTCATTAATTGAATTTTTTTTGGTTATTTATCATTTTTTGTTCTTATTTATCCTTTTCATCACAATTTTAAGGATTCACCACCCTTAGAATACATGCACAACTCTATTGTGAAGCCGGAAGGATGACTGATAGAGTAGAACATGGGATAGATAGAATATGATCGTAATCTCAATTGAATGATTTCATTATTGCATTTATTATAGGAATATAATTAAATTCACTTGTTGTTCTATTACGATATAGAATGTGAATGCATTTAACTTAGTTCTTGCATCACCGCTCAATGATGTAGTTGTGGGGCATAGTTAGATAATAGATTATAGGTTCGAAAGACCATAGTCTTAGTATCGACCCTGTGAACCAACAACCTAGATAATTAACCTAACTAATGAAGTACTATAGAATAGTAAGATTGTTCATAGTGCATTAACCCTGGGCTTTCTTCCTATAACCTGTTCAAACCTTGAATTTACTGCATTGTTTAGTTTATGTTTATTTATAACTTTCAACTTTTGAAGTTATGTTGCACTAATTTAATCTTAATAGTTGCACTAGAATTTGATAGTTTCTTAACACTAGTCCCCATGGGATTGATACTTGGATTTTTTTAGGCCACTATATTACTTGGGTGGACTAGGTACACTTGCGTGTGCACTTGGGTGCAATAAGTTTTTGAACTATTGCCAAGGACTTAGAATTGGACAACTTCTTTTGTTTTAGTTTTGCTTTTGATTTCAATAGTATTTCCTCACTTTTTCTTGGCTTCTAAATTTGCAAGAACAAGTAATAGAGTTGTAAGCTAACATAGGATAGGGAGTATGTTGAACCAGACCATGAGATCGAGCAACACATGCACCCAAGAAGGGGAGAAGCAACACATCTCTACAAAATCCTACAAATTCACGAAGAGGAGGATATTCCTGCACTATGACTAAATATCCACCAGACCATAGGATAATTTGTGAAGTGGGCAATCCCATTTGTCACTAATGTGAGGAGGTAGATTTGAACTGAAACAGAACATGGTGCATCTTTTGCACAACAATGGTTAGTTCACCGAACTCTCACATGAAGATCCCAAGTTCACTTACAGAATTTCATGGAAGTCAATGAAACTTTTATCCCAACCAAAGAGTCCACTGATTATATGAGGCTGACACTTTTCCCTTCTCAGTTTTGGGGGAAGTAAAAAGGTGGTTGAACGCTGGTTCGACAACATCCATCACTTCATAGGATGACTTTTACTAAAAATTCCTTATTTGTTTCTTTACATCTGGCAAGACTGCGAGACTGCACAATGATAATTTTGAGCTTCAAGAAGAAGCTAAATTTTAACTTATATCATGCTTGTGAGAGATTCAAGTCACTTTTTTATGACTAGCCAAATCACCTATAGTCCAATGAGATATTATCTCACACCATTGTTAAAGCACTTGACCATAATACAAAAATTTTGCTAGATATAATTATAGGTGGTTAGGCTCTGGAAATATTTGTGATGAGTTGTATACCTTGTTGAACCACATTGCACAAGGTAACCCTGACTGGCCTAGTGACATATCTAGAGATGTAGTGAAAAAGCTTATAGTGATGATAGATGTTTATAGTGTCACAACTTTAGCCGCCTATTTTTTTGCTCTCCAAAATCAGATAATGACACAGTTAGCAAGTTGAGTATGAATTAATATCCTGCTCAGGTGAATATAGTTCAGCGAATCCCAACACGATTTGATATTTGTGGTAACAATGGTCACTCTGCAGACTTGTGTGGAGCCAATCCTAAATTCTTCAACTTTGTAGACAATGCACAAAAGCCAAATTATGATAATACCTACAACAAAAAGTGGAAGAATCAGCCAAATAATGCATGGGGAAATAATCAACATCAGTAGTAACAGTAGAAAATATGTAGGACAGTAACATTAATGAGACTTTAAAGAAGACTTAGAAAAGCAACAAGAAATGTATGTGGAAATAAAAAATCAGCAATTGCCTCAAAAGAAGTTAGAGCAACAGTTGGGAAAACTAGCCCAAGCAACAAAACACATGCCTCAAGGTGGTTTGTCGAGTTATTATGAAATGCCAAAAAAATATATGGCAATCACATTGAGGTCTGGTAAAGAACTTAATGTTGGACCTCCAATTAAAGCTAAGGAGGTAATTTCAGAATTACTTCTACAATAGGTTGCAGGCAAAGATGCTGATAATTCAGGGAAGTCTGAGTACTTGAAAGACAAAAATGCTAAGCAAGTGAATGAAATACCACCACCACCATTCTTGCACAGGCTTAAAAATGCCAAAGAAGATGTTTGTTTTAAGATGTTCTTTGACACGTTTAGAGAACTTCACATTAACATACCCCTTTTAGATATTTTCCAGGGAATGCCCAAGTATGCTAAGTACTTGAAGGATCTGGAGACTAATAAGTTAAAGTTGTAGATATTGAGATGGTGGCACTTACTGAGGATACAAATTTATGGTAAGAAAGAAGATTCCTAGAAGATTAAGGACTTAGAAAGATTCCCCCTGCCTATACAGATTCTGATAGTGATGTGGTCCATACTTTGAATTATTTTGGGGCCAGTATAAATTTGCTGCCTCTTTCTATGTTTATAACTTTTGTGTTTGATAAGCTAAGACCATGCTCGATGGTGCTCAAAATAGCAAATAGAACCCAAGTCAGGCTCGAAGGAATCATTGAGGATGTACTCATCAAGGTTTGTAAGTTTATTATCCCTACTGACTTTGTTATTCTAGATTATGATGTAGATGGTAGGGTACCAATCATTTTGTGATATTCATTCTTAGCAATGGGAGGGGCATTGATAGATGTGAGAGAAGGCCCCTTCAATAAGTGATTGGATGATAAAGTAGTGGTCTTTAAAACTTATAAGACACTCAATCCCCCTTCCCACTACAAATATTTAAGCACAATTACAGTGATTTATATGGATAAGTATGTGGTGGTGGAGCCACAACCAAAGAACTCTTTATACTGTCTCATTGAGTTACCCAATCCACGACCTAATCCTAAAGTTATGATGATTGATGTGTCTAAAAATGCTTTTTTTAGAAAGGCGTTAACCTTGAGAGGACACACTCAAGATATCAGAAAAGAGTAAGAAGATAGTCTCCAAGTAAGAGAAAAAGGATAAAAAATTTAGTTGAGTAGTGAGTTGGGTTGTACTGCGACCCTAAATCAGGTTTTATTTATAAGTCAACACAAGTAAGGTAGGTTTTACTTATACATTTTAGTTTTTCACTTCACATTTTATTTTTGTTGAGTCATAAGTTGATGGGAACTCTGATTACCGGAGACTAGAGTTAAGAACCATGACAGAGACTAAGTGTGGGGTTCTCGAACCCTCTTGATGTTAAAATATTCTACTAGCTAGGCCTTAATGCCTCATGAATTACTTTTATTTCTATTTTTAAGTTTACTTTTGGGAAAAAGTAAGTTTTAAGTATGGTGTGGGGAAATTCCCATGGTCTTAGGTAAAGTGATGTTGTAGGTGTTTAAATTTTTATTTGTTCTTTTTGTTTTTGGGTTAAATTTGAAAAATTTTAATAATTAAAAAAAAATTCTCTTTGTTTGAGTCTATTTTATTTGGGTCAGTTTAGTAGGTTCACACTCCACCCACCTCGTGGTTGTTCTTTTTGGTTCTATTCCACAAGGACACCCCTTGAACCCAACATTCTTTTTATTTTTAGTACATTTTAATTTCTATGTTAGTTAAGTAAGATATTCTTATTGGTGATATGTATGATTACATGATGTAGGTGTTTTTTATATGAAAGCACGTTGATTATACTGAATAACTACTTTTGAGACTCCTAGTCTCTTGAATGTGACTCTTGAGTGTTGTTGTCTTAATGTTGAATTCAGGTGATACTTGGTTTAGAGCCTATGATGATGCTCTTTGACTTGAGAATGTGCCATGTGTGAGTGAGGTTGTCTACATATTTCTTATTGCATGTGTTATCTAGAACATGCCTAGTGAGTATGCAAAGCAAAATAAAGAGTGTGGGTTTAAGAGATGCTAAAGGCAGTTCTTTGACCATCATATTTTATACTCTCTTTTATCTACCCTTGTGCATAATCCTATTTATACCTATTGAGCCTTACCTTATTTCATTTGTAGCTGCATATATAGACTGAACACCTTCTTTGATTGACTTTAATTTGATCCAAATCTCCTAAGAAATTTAGTAAAAAATCAACAAAGTGAAGGAGTGTGAAAATAAGAAGAAAAAAGGAAAAAGTGAGGCCCAAAAATTTGAAGCTATTGGTGTTGTTAAATTGATATGTGTTGGGGTTGGGAGTTGTGTAATGAAAAGAAAAAATATGCTAAAATTTGATCGTTAGTTGATGAATAATCCTCCCTCCACATTAAATGTGACTAGCTAACTGAGATGCGGTAAAATAAACAGAAAATAAGTATGATAAAGGTGGTGGAAATTGTGTGTTTAGAGATTGATCTTAATATTCATGTGATGTATTAAAGCACATAGGGAAGATTGTCACTATTGCTGGATAGAATTGTTCCTACCCGTCCCTTAGCCTATATACAACCCTTAAAGTCCTATTTTATCTTGAGCCTTAACATTCTGTTATTAGTGGAGTACTACACTAAGGGAAAACCTTTGGTTACACAAGGTTAATTCTTTGTGAGGGTAAGCGTAATTGATTCTTATACCTATTCTTGGGATAATTGAATCTATGTGAGTGGATCATAGGTAACTCTCTTGTGGTGAGGGAATATGTTTGATGATAATTGGATGATATCTATGATCTTTGTGATTAAGTAATATTCATAAGTTTCCAAACTTGGTGAGTCCATTCTTCAGGTTAGGATGCTTTGAAGTAGTATTCTTGAGTTCTCAATTGTACAAGACCTGTTTGTTTATGAAACTTATTATCAGTGTAGTCATTGTAGTGTTATCTTAAGTGTCTTATAGTAGTAGTAATGTGGAGTCTTCTCACGATCTTGATGCTTAAGTAAAGATTTGTTCAAGGATGAACAAGGCATTAAGTGTGTGGTCATGATAAGGTGGATTTATACACCTCAGTGTTGTTATCTATGCTTATATATCTTAGTTTTGAGTACTTCTATTATGTGTATTGAGTTAATTAATTTATAAATAAACATGAGCATGTAATTTTATGTATATGTGATTTTTAAGGTGTGTTAATAAAGAATTTGGAGTCAAAACATGAAGTTAAAGTTCAAAGGACAAAACAGTACTCTTAGGTTGAGTTATGTTCTTTACTAGTTCATCGTCTTGGATTGTATCATGGTTTGAGCTATAAATTGTGGTGTTTGATGTGATATGAAGTTTGGTTTATTTTATAAATCTGATAAATGGAAGGTACAAAATTTGGAAATCAAGTATAAACACCACCTCAAAGCAAAGATTAGAAGGACAAATGCATGGGACAAACATTGTGCAAAGTTAGACATTTTGGAGTCATTGGTGTCCCACATTTCCTATATGGCATGATAGGGCCATGGAAATCCCTTATATGCATTGTAACATTAAAATTCAAGTAGATCATATATATTAGGCCATGCCACACTGCCTACAGGGTGCAATATTGGCGTGGCACGCCCTATGTTAAAATAGGGTAGCTTTGTCCTCTTATAAATAAGACACTTAAAACTCAACTGAAAACTCCTTGGAAGACCTTTGGGTTTTGAAACATGATTAATGAGGATTCAATTAGGGTTTTTATTCCTTTAATTTTGTTTGCTTATGAATTCTATCATGGATTCATTGATTTTGATTACATGTATGTCCATAAGTGTCTAAATGCCTTTTTTGGGGTTAAGGAAAAGAACATGATTACTCTTATCGTTAATTGATTTGGTTTTGATTAATTATCATTATTGGTTGTTTATTTATACTTTTTATCACTATTTTAAGGATTCTCCACCCTTAGAATACATGCTTAACTTTATTGTGAACTCGGAAGGATGAATGATAGAGTAGAACATGAGATAGATAGAATTGGATCTTAATCTCAATTGAATTATGTTATGATTTTCATTTAGGATAAGAATATACTTAAATTCCCTATTTGGTTCAATTACATGGTAGAATATGATTGCATTAAACTTAGTTCTTGCATCCCCGCTCAATGATGCAGTTGTAGGGTTGAGTTAGATAATTGATTGGTTCAAAAGACCATAGTCTTAGTATTGACCTCATGAACCTGGAACCAAGATAACTAACCTAAAAAATGAAGTTATATAAAATAGTATGATTGTTAGCTTTTCCTTAACCTTGGGCTTTCTTATCATAACTGTTCAAACCTTTAATTTACCACATTGTTTAGTTTACTTTAGTCATAACTTTAAACTTTTATGGTTACGTTGCACTAATTCAATCTTAATAGTTGTATTGGAATTTTATAGTTGCTTAAAACATGTCCTTGTGGGATCGATACTTGGATCTCTTTAAGGCCACTATATTACTTGGGTGGACAATGTGCACTTCCATGTGTGCTTTGGCGCAATAGAGAACGGTTTCCACTATCTGATATTGAGGAATTGAAGATACTTGTTCCGGCTCTCTTATTCTCCCTTTGCTTCTCCTTCTCTATTTTTTAAGAATGAGTCATCAGTATGGAGATGTCCATCTCCTTAACTAATATAGCAGTCCTGCACTCTTCTACCATATCCTCTGAAACAGCAAATAGAAACTTGCTCATGCGGGCCTTGGAATTAGCAAATATAGCAAGAGCATACCTCGACAACTGAATAAAATTTAGGGAATAGTCATTCACACTCATACTACCCTACTTCAAATTTATGAACTACTACATCTTGGCATCCCTTAAATACAACGGGATGAACATGTGTAACAATAAAACCACAAACTTGTCACATTCTATCTATACTATATTTTCTCCCCTATTCTCTTTCTACTGATTGTAACTTGTGTGGGCTACCCCTTGTAGTTAATAGGCAGCTAAGTCAGTGCTCTCAGTAGGTGTAGCACTCATAATCTTGGAAACCTTTTTGATACTATCGATGAACTCTTATGGATCCTCCTCCGACTTGGACCCAAAGAACACTAGAGGATTCATTTGAGTGAAGTCTCAGACTTTTATTGTTGCCGCATTCCCTGTCTGATTGGATTTTGTAACATTGGGCTGGTTGTTTTGGGGATTCATATACTGAGCTTAAGCTATAAAGTAAACCTTGAGTCTGGTATGGGGGACCTGTTCATTAAGAGGGTTTTCTAAAGCTGGTGGTGCTTGCTAATTCTACACCTCGCCCTTATTTCAACTGTGCCTTCTGTTGGTCCACTTTAGAGGCATATTCTATAAATGTATAGAGAACGAGTTAGAAAAAGGCTTTAATAGAGCTTACACTTTATAGAACGACGTGAGAATGAAAAAAGGGAAACTTTTACTAAAATGTTTCATAGCCTCTCACTCATAAGTGTGGCGCACATCACACCCATGAATAAGACTCTATTCTATGAGGCTTTCCAACACACAATTTTGTTATGACCTGAGACTATCCCCAAAATAACAAGGTGCTTAGAATCACAAGTGACTCTAAGCTAAACCATGGACTAGAAAAAGACAACGAAATATAGATAATAGTAGATAAAACAACACTTATACTAAAGCTGAACTTGAACAATTTAATAAATATCCAAAGGAAATAACATGATCACTCAATATGTCTGAGATCAAAACTGAGCATCTAACGGTTTGTCCGAAAATCCTCTACTAAGATGAGTTACTGGGACAAACCCCAACTAACTCTAACTATCTAAAAATTAGGAACGTCAAAGGAAAAATGAAATAAAAGGTTGACTATGGTCCTCGCAATATGAGGACTCACCAAAACTACTACTATTAATATAGGATTAGATCGTGCCAGGTACGATCAGGATGCTAAGTGTCCAAACCTATATTATAAGACAATATAACAAAACAAAAGTATGAAATCAGTACTTTGAATGTACTAATAATGTGACATAGGAAATAACTGATATGAGATGAATGCGGAAAATATAGCATGATAACAAATGCAAGAACAAGTAATGAACATATGCTGTAAGATGAACAAAATAATTACATACGAGGTCATGGAAGAATCTAAAATCTAAACTTTAAAAGTGGACTGTGGGAGCTACTAATAACCGACATATCTTAATGTGAGCAAATAAGATTCTAACCTATAACCCCATCTGGAAGGGTGTTCAGTATCTTGCAAAGGGTATGAACACTAACTGACGTGGATCTACTAAATTGATTTCCAAAGTTACTAAGGTATCAAGTTTGATTTGAAGAGTGACTCTTTAGAACCTACGGTGGCACCATAGTTCTGGGACGTAGGAAATTCTACAAAAGTTCTCGGCTTAACTAACGGATGATCTGTCAACAATGCGTCCGCTCTGTCCTAAGTACTACTCCTTCTAAATGACACTGATAACTATGTTGCTTACGGATGGTATTAATTTAATAAATACAATAAATGCATTCTCTGAAAGAATTCAAAATATGTAAACTGAGTAATATGGCATCCAATAGTATCTGCATCAAATCTGAGGTCATTAGGTATTCATAACCCGCCATCTCTAAAGAATGCAACTACTATGTCAATTTCATGAACTGAGTGCAATTAAAAAATTCGTTATCTCAAGTCCAATAATCATGGACTCTTACAATGTAACTAGGGTTTAGGATGATGGTCAAATAATAACCTTAGAATTCATGCTATAACGACAATCATTAACTCAATAACCACAAAAGATTGAGATATCAATGAATTTACCAATATACATAATCCTAAATTATGAAAGAGAACTAAACTAGAGATAAGGTTAACGTTGGGACTCAATGGGTGAAATGGAATCCATTGATCAAATCCCACTTACCTGGAGATAAGAGATTTGAAGAATTTTATAGAGTTGGATGCCTGAGCAAGATGAACCTTAATTGGCCTTGAGAAAAGGGACTTCCCTCTTTTTCTCTTCTGAAAGGAAGTATTTAATTAAATTCTAAGTAATAAGATCATAGGGTCATATTGACCCCAATAATGACCCTTGGAATTCCTTCGACGACATAGCTTTGATATTAAAAATGTGGAAAATGAATGATTTGCTGTCACAAACCAAATAACCATGAGGGGCACCCACACTAATCCTTCTATAAGAGAACCATCTAAACCAAACGATTACCCGACCACTTAGTCACTTTTAAAACAATATTATCATTAAACCACCTTACTAATAATAATTCGTAGCTAATCATTATCAATGCACAATTCTAACAAACTACTAACTGAAATCCCCAAGACCCGAAAGTCATCCTACAAGAACTTCTAAAACAAAAACCATGTCTGAAAGAGATATAAAAAATAAAGAAAAATAAAGATGTCTTATTGACCAAAAGATGGAGAAGAACTAACAGAATGATCCATGGCAGCCTGGAGATAGAGTGCACACCCTTGGATCAAGATTTGCTATCAAACTCTAGGGGTGAGGTCGTGTCTGAGCCTCTAGAATACTTTCTGTACTCAACAAAAGAAGACTACAGGGTAGTATCAATACAAACCACTATGTACTGGTAGGTATCATAGGCCAACTCAATTTAATGACATGTACACAGCATAAATTAAATAATAATGAGACCGACATCATCACATAACAAAATATTCAATGACTCGACAATAAAGCAACAAGTTAAACAGTGCTCACAAACAAGCCACATAACCATCAAGAGTATCAATCATACTGTAAACATCCACAAAATCAATAATAATACCATAAATAGCAACCACATCCTTCTAAAACTCACAATTAGAACACCATTAGCTCGTTCTTTGCTTAATAACTCGTACAACCTCTCAAATTCAACACAAATATGTACATACATGCTATGGGACTTATTTTTGTCCAAATAGTCATGACCTGCAGGGAACAATCTATGTTGATATACCATACTGGCGTGGTACCCGATCCTCAATAACAATTAACATCAATATCATATTCGTACCGATGTGGTACCCGATCCTCCTTAACTAAGTAATTTCAATATCATATTTGTACTGGTGTGGTACCCTATCCTCTATAAATAAGTAATATCAATATAAATATTGTACCAGCGTGGTACCCGATCCTCCATAAACAAGTAACATCATTATGCATATTCGTACTGGAGTGGTACCTGGTCCTCTATAAATAAGTAATATCAATATACAAATCTATACAAGCGTGGTTCCCGATCCTCCATAAATAAGTAATATCAACATACATATTCATACCGTGGTACCCAATCCTCCATACACAAGTAATATCAATATACATATCCATACCGGCATGGCACTCGATCCTCCATAAACAAGTAATATCAATATACATATCCATACTAGCGTGGTACCCAATCCTCCATAAAAAAGTAATATCAATATCATATTCTTATCAACGCGGTACCCGATCCTCCATAATCATATATGTATATTTTATCAAATTCATACTACCCCTCAGGATACAATATGATGTACTAAGTTTACAGGTACCCTTAAAGTCATAAGACAATTCCATTAAGTAAATTTTCATAAATTATTTATACAAATCTCAACAATCCAAATATCATCAATTTTAGGATAGTTCGAAAACCAATCTATAAGCATTCAATTTAGGTGCATACACAATTAAATCAAGTCTAAACTCTAATTAAACTATAACCTACCTCGATCGAAGAACTCAAATACAAGCTACTTCGTAAAGGTCTTGCCTTTCCGTAAAGCGTCTCAATTGTCCAACTATGTGCAAGTATATAATTGGCTTAAGAAAACAAATCTAATAATCCCATTTTATAAATTCTTACTCTAAAATTCTAGATCTAAACTTCAATTCATCGCATTTATAATATAAATTAGCAACCTCATAGTGATACAATTGTCATCCTGCTAGAAAGAGTAGCGAAAATATTATACCAAACCTAACAGATCCTTAACATACTACTATTTTATTATTTATACTTATGATTATTCATTAGTAATAAATCATTACCCCAATGTTAACTACATTATCACTACTAGTCAATAGATTCCAAAATTATCTATTGAATAACTTGGCAGTGCCACCTTAAAGCACACTGATAATTATCAAATAGTCTTTTTATATAAACCATACAACACAAACTAATTTGATAAGGAAAATATCATAAGATGAATTGAATATGTATCTCCATTAGTCATGAAAAGAGAACGCAACTGCAACTTCTTTCCCTACTTGTTCAATCTAACTAACCTTATTTTAATAAATATGGTAAATTCGTTCTACTTAAATTAATTCTTGTATTGGATGCATAACAAACTAAATTAAAACTTTGGCCCATTAAATCACTACTTAAATCAATTTTATAAAATACCCAAAACATTAAATAGATCATTGATATTTATCTAGAACGTCGAGAAATCAAACCAAATATGTATATTAACTAAAAAGTCTATTCTGAACCTATTGGGAAAATTACAACACAAATCTGATGTATTCTTGATCAAAGATTAACCATCATCGGGCTTAACTTTCTCAAACTCACTAACCCAACTAATGACTTAAATTACTTCGGACACCTCAAGAATTGCACTACCTAATTCAGTAAGTCACAATTCACGTATATAAACTACGGGGAGAGTGAAAATGCAAAAGATCAATGAAAATCACAAAACGACTAGGAGGGTCATTACATCAGATACCGATTAATCAATCATCCATACCCAAATAGACAAAAAAAGACATGAACATGAAACTGAGAAATTACCTGAATTAACAAAAAGATGTGAATACTTGCTATACATGTCTGCTTTGGTCTCTCAGGTGGCCTTCTTAATAAGAAGATTCTTCTATTGGACCTTCCCAGATGTAATCTCCTTAGTCCTAAACTTACGTACATCTCTATCAAGAATAGTAACGGATTCCTCTTAATAAGATAGATTTTCATCTAACAAGACTAAATCCCAATGAATTTTGTAGTTACCATCACCATGAAACTTTTTTAACATAGATACATGAAACACAGGGTGAACTATAGAACAACTCGGAGGCAATGTCAATCCATAGGCCACCAGCCCTACATGCTGAAGAATCTCAAACAGTCCAATATATCTAGGACTGACCTTACCTTGCTTCCCAAAATGTATGACACCCTTCATGGTTGAAACTTTGAGCAACACTTGCTTACCCTCTATAAAGTGCATATCTTTAATTTTTCAATCCACATAGTCCTTTTGCCTACTTTGAGTCGCTATAAGCTTCACCTAGATGAACCTAAACTTCTCTAATGAGTCTCTCAATATATCAGTACCCCATTGTCTCCCCTCAAACATATCAAATCATCCAATGAGAGATCTATACCGCCTCCTATACAAAGCCTCAAATGACGCCATATTGATACTCGAATTATGACTGTTATTATATGCAAACTTAACCAAATGTAGAAACTGATCTCAATGACCTCCAAAATCCATCAAACGCACATGGAGAATATCCTTCAACACCTAAATCATTCACTTGGACTACCTATTGATCTAAGGGTGAAAATTCGTACTAGGGTCCAACCTTGTACCCAACTCTTCATGCAACTTTTTCCAAAATTTAGAGGTAAATTGACTACCCCTATCAGAAATAATAGAAATTGGGAACCCATGCAATCGAACAATCTCCTTAAGATAAATCTTTGCCAACTTTTCTGCATTATAAGACTCCTGAATTGGAATGAAATGTGCAGATTTAGTCAACTTATACACAATAACCCATATAGAATCATACTTTGCCAAAGTCTTAGGAAGACCAACATTAAAATCTATAGCTATCCTCTCCTATTTCCATTTAGGAATGTGCATCCATTGAAGAGTACTAAAAGGCTTTTGATGCTCGTACTCTATCTGCTGGCAACTATGACACTTGGCAACAAAATCAACTATATCTCACTTCATTTGTCCCCACCAATAATTCTACCTTAAATTATTATACATCTCAGTCGCTCCAAGATATATAGAATAGTTCAAACCATGAGCCTCAACTAGAATAACAGGAATCAAGTCATTAACATAGGGTACACAAACTCTCCCCTTAATTTACAACACACTATCACCATTAAGAATGGCCTCTTTTGCCTTGCCCTGCAAACCTTATCATGAATGTTGCTAAACTTAGCATCCTCAAATTGTTTAACCTTGATTTGATCAAGAAATACGGTCCTTGCCTCAATGCTGGCTAGAATTTCTACTCTATTAGTCACCTCAAGTGGAATAAACTTGGTAGAGTTGAATAAACTTGTTAGATAGAGTCTTAATCTTTCTAGACAATGGCCGTTTGGTAGCATTCAAGTAAGCCAAGCTACCCATACTTGCCGACTTTCTGCTTAATCCATTATCTACCACATTAGCCTTTCCTAAATGGTATAAAATGGTGATATCATAATCTTTAAGTAACTCCATCCATCTATACTACCTTAATTTAAAATCCACCTGTGTGAACACATATTATAAACTGTGGTGATCAGTGAACACTTTACAACAATCCCCATGCAAGTAAAGCCTATATAACTTAAGAGCAAAAACAATAACAACCTACTCCAAATCATGTGTTGAATAATTATTCTAATTAGGGTTTAATGACTAGAAACATAACCAATCATATTCCTCTCCTACATAAAAATAACATCTAAACCAGAATGTGAGGCATCGTAAAAAAAATAAAATCCTTACCTTCTACAGGAAAGTCAAAACTACAAGTGGTAGTTAATAAGATCTTAAGCTTTTGAAAGCACTACCCATACTCATAAGACCAAATGAAAGGTACACCTTTCTAAGTCAATCATGTTAGATGAGTAGAAATAGAAGCAAACCTTTTCAAAAAAAAATTGTTACTTGTTAAACCCACAAAGCTACGAACCTCCATCACTAAAGTAGGCCTAGCCTAATTCTTAACTGCTTCAATCTTCTATGGATGTATCATTACCCCTTTCTTCAAAAATATATGTCCCAAAAGGGATACAGAAGCCAACCAGAATTCACACTTAAAAAAACTTTGCATAAAGGTTCTTGTCTTTTAACAAACCCAAAACATTCCTTAAGTCATTCTCATGATCCTGTTTACTCTTAGAATAAACTAGAATAGCATCAACAACGATAATAACAAAAGAACCCAAGTAGGATTAAAATATCCTTTTCATCCAACTCATAAAAGCAGCTGGGGCATTAGTTAGCCCAAAAGACATCACAAGAAACTCATAGTGCTTATACCTAGTTTGAAATAGAGTCATAGAAATATCGTCAGGCCAAATCTTAAGCGGATGATACCTTGACCCCAAATAAATCTGGGAAAATATAGATGCACCCTACAACTGGTCGAACAAATTTTTGATACAGGGCAAAGGATACTTATTACAAATTGTAACTTTGTTCAACTCGCTATAGTCTATACACATACGAAGACTACCATACTTTTTCACAAAAAAGAAAAAATCACCCCATAGAGAGGCACTCGGATGGTTAAAATCTTACTCAACAAATCCTACAACTGAACTTTTAGTTCTCTCAACTTAATTGAAACCATCCTATAGGGAGGAATAGAAATAGGATGGGTGCCTATCTCTAGATCAATACAAAAATCAACATCATGATCTGGTGGTATGCCAAGCAAACCTGCAAGAAAGACCTCTTGGAACTCACACACTACAGGAACTAACTGAATAGATGGGACCTCTATGGAAGTATCCTGAAGATGTGCTAGGAAGGCCAAACAACCTCTTCTAGTTAACCTCTTTGCACGTAGAAAGGAGATAATTTCCATTGAAGTAGGACTATAATTACCCTCCCACTCAAATAGATCTATTTATGACATAGCTAAAGTCACTGTCTTAGCATAATTATCTAATATTTCCTGATATAGAGACAACCAACTCATACCTAAAATTATGTCAAAATCTACCATGTCTAGAATCACTAAATCTACCCATGTTTGATACCCCATAAACATAGCAGAACATGAATGATAAACCCTATCAATAATAATAGAATCACTAACAGAAGTAGACATGTTAATAGAAAAGTCAAGTAGATCACACACCATGTCCAACTCCATAGAAAAATTGGCTGACACATATGAGAAAGTAGAACCATGAGGAAATAATACTGTGGTCATCCGGTCACAAATACGAATAGTACCAGTAATAACAACATCTCATACCTCTGCCTTAGGCCTGCCTGGAAAAACATAGATTTGAGCCCTACCATCAGTCTGAGTATCACTTTTATCAAGTTAAGAACCACCTTAATGGGGTTGATCACAACCTCTACCTGCCTGATGACCATTATAATCACTCTATAGATGACCACTACCATTACCACCACCTTCTCTATATACTAGAACTAGAGCTCAAGGAGCCTACTGCTGGCCAAACTGACCATACTACATAAAATTAGGTCAAAACCACTTGATGTCACCAACTTTATCATGATCATAACATACAATGACCCCTAGAATAACAATCACTAGATTTTTCTCCTCTCCTATCCCAAGTATATCCTCATGTGGGGAAGAAGATACCGACCTTTACCTAACTAGTCTCATAGCCTGAGCTCTACCCTTAGTAGGTGCAGCTCTCTTTCCTCTTTCTCATTTTCTCCGCATCTATCCTCTACCCTGCACTATATCCTTAGCAGCCAGTTCGGGTACCTCAACTCTTCCTCTAATTTCTTTTCCTCTTACCATCCATGAGAATAAGAGTGAAAGAAGTCAAATACCAATTGTAATTGGCAGATACCAATTGAAATCAAGTAATATTACATAAGAAAGAAGAAATTAAATTTTCAAAGTAACTTATAGCCTCTCAAATAAAAGAACAGATGTCTCCATAAGACTCTACTAGACATGTTATTGTAAGAAGAGATCGATGAAACTAGGGCTCTAATAGCTGCTTTTTCATAACCCAAATGGCCATAAGTGGCACCCACACTAATCTTTCTATGGGAGAACCATTAAAACCGAACTATTACTAATCACTTTGTCAATAATAAAATATTATTATCATAGGAGCACCTTATAATAATAATCTATAGCTAATCATTATCAATGTGAAATTCAAACAAATGACTTACTGAAATCCCCAAGACCCAAAAGTCATCATACAAGAACTTTTAAAACAAAAACCATGTATAAAAGAGATATCCAAAATAAAGAAAAATAAAGATGTCTCATTGCCCGAAAGATGGAAAAGAACTAATAGAATGATCCATGGTAGCCTGTAGATGGAGTGATCACCCCTAGTTTAAGATTTTCTATCAAACTCTAGGGGTAAGGCCATGTCTGATCCTCTAGATTACATTTTGTACTCAACAAAAGAAGAGTACAGTGTAGTATCAATAGAAACCACTATGTACCGGTAGGTATCATAGGCTAACTAAATTTAATAACATGTACACAAAATAAATCAAATAAGAAGTAGACAGGCATTGTCACATAACAAATATTCAATGAATCAACAATATAGTAATAACAGGACAAACAATGCCCATAAACAAGCCATATAACCATCAGCATTATCAACCATACTGTAAAAATCCACTAAATCAACATTAATACCATAAATAAAAACCACATCCTTATAAAACTCAAAATTCAAACACCATTAGCTAGTTATCTACTTGAAAACTATACAACCTCACAAATTCAAAAGAAATATGTACACACATGTTATGGGACTTATTTTTATCAAAATAGTCTTGACCTACAAGGAACAATCTATGTTTATGTACCATAGCAGCATAGTACCTGATCCTCAATACAAGTACTATCAATATCATATCATACTAGAGTGATACCTGGTCCTCCATAAAAAAGTAACATCAATATCATATTCATACCAGCGTGGTACCCAATCCTCCATAAAAAAGTAATATCGATATTCATAACTGTACCAGCATGGTACCTGATCCTTTATAAACAAGTAATATCAATATACATATCCATATTAACGTAGTACCTGATACTTCATAAATAAGTAATATCAATATACATAGTTGTACCGGTGTGGTACCTAATCCTCCATAAACAAGTAATATTAATATACATGTTCGTACTGGGGTGGTGCCCGACCCTCCATAAAAAAGTAATATCTACATGCATATACGTACCTTCATGGTACCCAATCCTCCATAAATAAGTAATATAAATGTACATATATATACCATCGTGGTACATGATCCTTCATTAACAAGTAATATCAATATAATATTTATAACAACACGGTACCCAATCCTCCATAACCTTATTAGGTATGCTTTATCAAATTCACACTACCCCTCAAGATACAATATGATGTACTAAGTTTACAAGTACACTTAAAGTCACAACACAATTCCAACAGGTAAATTTTAACAATTATTTATACAAATCTCAACAATCAAAATATCATCAATTTCAAGCATGTCCGAAGACAAATCAACAAGAATTCAATTTAGGTGTATACACACAATTAAATCAAGTCTAAACTCCAATCAAACCGTAATCTACCTCAACTAAAGAACTCAAATACAAGCTACCTCTCAAGGGTCTTACTCTTTCGTAAAGCTTCTAAATAGTACAAATCTAAGCAAGTGTATAATTCTAATTAGTATAAGGATCTAATGATCCCATTTTATAAATTCTTACTCTAAAATTCTAGATCTAAACTCTAATCCATTGCATTTATAATATAAATATGTAACCCCATATTGACACAATTGTTGTCCTGTGAGAAACAATAGAGAAAATATTATACCAAACCTTACAGATCCTTAACATACTACTATTTTATTTTTTATACTAATGATTATTCATTAGTAATCAATCACTACCCTAATGTTATCTAAACTGTCACTACTGAACAACAGATTTCAAAATTTTCAATTAAATAACTAGCTAGTGCCACCTTATATATTTTAACAATTATCAGACAGTCTTGTTACGTTCATAAAACATGAACTACTTTGGCAAGGAAAATATCATAAACTGACCTGAATATCTATCTCCACAAGTCGTGAAAAGACAATGCAGCTGCAACTTCATGCCAACTTGCTCAATCTAACTAACCTTATTTTAATGAATATGGTAAATTAGTTTTACTTAAATTAATTCTTGCATTGGTGACATAAGAAACTAAATTAAATCTTTGGACCATTAAATCACTACTTAAATTAATTATATAAAATACCCAACACTTTACATAGATCATCAAAATTTATCCGGCATGTTGAGAAAACATACCAAATATGTATTTTAACTAAAAAGTCTATTCTGAACCTATTGAAAACATTACAAAACTAGTCCAATGTCTTCTTAATCAAAGATTAACCATTATCGCACGTAATTTTCTCAAACTCATTAACCCAACTACTAACCTAAATCACTTTTGGCATCTCAAGAATCGCCAATATCTATTCCCGAAAGTCATAATTCACATACATAAACTACGGGAGAGATAAAATATAAAAGATTAGTGAAGTTTACTAAACGACTAGGAGGGCCATTAAATTTGTCCCTTAAAATTTCATGAGGAAAACTATGTGGTGGAATGTACGAGACCTTCCCATGGTTGTGGGAAAAACATACGATCATGGATTGAGCTCATTTTTTAGGGTTAGATGTCAACTCATTGAACAAGATAACATGAGCCTTATTAGGATCATGGGTTCTACCTACGGTCGTACCTTGGTTTGTATAAGATCCCGTAAAGTTTCCTCGTAGTCCGGGCCTTAGAGCGTGTCAAGTGAAGTGTAACCCTAACCTTACAAAATTGAGAAGAGATTTTCCAAGTGATTGGTATTTAAACCATAAATAATTTTCTTAAAATTGACCTTTTCTCATGTAGATAATTGAATTATCTTTCCAACAATAATAATTTTGACCAAATCCAGCATCGGGGTGAGAAGTTATGGTATTTTACTGAGGGTTGTCGGAACCACTCAGGTGTGACAGATGATCTGATGGTCCGTCGAGTCTGCAACGGACCGTCTCTTGAACTATCAAGGCCAAGGCAGAAAGTCCCCTTCCTGGCCTAAGTGCGATGGCCAGGACGACAGACCGTCAAGGCTGCGACAGACCATCACCACTAAGGTAGTTTGGTATCATCCTAGTAATCGTGCGATGAAACATCCAACGGACCTATGATGGACCATCGATCCGACCATCGCATCGAGCCCGTATATCTCTTTTTTAGTCATCATGCGACAGAAGACCCAACAAACCATCAGACTTGCAACAGACCATCGCTCCAGCCGTCGTAAACCCCGTTTAATATTTTTAGCTCATTTTTAATAGGGCTTTTTAGACTTTTCCACTCCTTTGTCAACCAGATATACTCCAAACGTACTTGATATCCTCATTATCTCCTAAAACATCCAAAGGCTTGGGTTTCTCCACAAGAGCAAATCTAAAACCCGTCTCCAAGAAATCCAAGAACTCACCATAGATTCTACAAATTGAGTTGAGATTTGAGTTCCCCAAGTTCAAAAGTTGCAAGAACCCTCTCTCAAGAATATGAAGAAGAGTTTAAAGCAATCTTGTTCATCGAATTTCATTATCTAAGGTATGTAATGTTTTGAACAAGGGTATTCCTTTAATCCTTGTGCCCAAAGGCTTATTGAAACTATGATTTTCTGCAATCTATGAGATTTTACATGAATTTGAATTAGGTTTTTTCACCCGTTATTATTGATTACAATAGTTTGATGTTTCCAATGAATTAAGAGTCTAATGGCATAATTTTCACATATTTTCTTGAGAAATTACAACTGTGCCTTTACCCTCTGATTTTAATCCTTAAGAAGTTAATGGTTCAAATGTTTGAGATATTAAAGTATATGAGTATGTTGAGATTTTGAGATTAATTATTGAAATTTCTAGATTTGTACATGAGTTATGAATCTATATGCTATCTATTATGCTTTTGATGAGTTTTAACTTGAGAATGAATTATAGGTTATTGAGCTCTACTTGAGATTTGCAATTTTATGAACTCTTATGCCATAACCACCCATGATTTGAGTATTCTGAGATTATTTAGAAATGTTTTGACCTAATGGTTATGGAGTTTTGAAATCCACTTCACTACATGAGATTACAGATTTGATTTTTTTGTTCTTATTAAACCATAAGATTATTGTAAAGTGGATTTTCATGAGATAAGCGAGATAATCTAAGAGAAGTAGTATTTATCATTGAGTTGGGTGAGTTACTACGGTTTATTATCCTAGAACTATGTTCCATCATAGGTTGGGCCTGAGGCCGAGATGATTTTTGGGCCTAAGGCTAAGATATTGGGGCCGAGGCTGAGATAAGTGATCACTAAATTGAGGTTATACTCCCTGACAATAGTATGATTCTCCTCCCCAATGTGGGGTCTCTTTCTTAGGAGGACAAAACGTTGGGCTCCATTTCCCTCGCATGATTTATGTCGGTTAAGAGAACTTCCCTTCATACAAGTTATTTTCCTAATAATAAAGTTGCGGATTTGGTCCCTAAGACTAAAAGTATTTTCCCTTGATATAAGTATTTTTCTCTAAAGCTTTGAGATAAGTTATTTCCCTAAACTAGAGTATCTTTCCAATGAGATAGAATGTTTTCCCTATAGCTTGGAATGAGATAATTTCCTAAAGTGAATGAAATTCCTTTAAGTATATTTCAAAATTTTATGATTCCGAATTCCAAGTACTTGAGTTCAAAAGAGTTATGAGTTATTGAGCATTAAAGAATTTTTACTCTCCATAAGACATATGAATGAGTTGAAAGTATTGCTTAAAGTTTTCTTTAGACTATGGGTAATAACAATTAGAGAAGATTACCGATATCAAAGTTAAACTATGATGATTCACGAGATTTCTGTAACATGCTCCACTCTACAAGATTCATAAGCTTTACATTTTATACTTATTCAATCCATGTGAGTCATTACTTATTGCATGCATGATTTGATTAAAAAGTATTAATGTTGTTTTATATAAATGCATGTACCCCCACATACTCAGTACACTAACAAGTGTTGATGCACATATATGTGTATGTGCTACATTGTCTTATAATGTAAGTTCAGGTGCTCATCCCCAGCTCCGTCAATGATTTTTGTGTACCTTTGTCTACATCTCCCAAGTGGTAAGTCCTCATGGTTTGAGGACCTATCTTCAGACATTTTAGTATTCAAGTTGTTATGTTATTACTTTCAGTTCAGTTTGAGTCGGTTGGGGTCCTGTGCCAAAGGCTCTCAAGTTCATGGAGAAGTAAAGGCTTTGTCAGACTAGTTATCATACTGTGGTTGTGTTGAGATTTCCAGTATTGTGGTCATTTGAACCGAGTATTATCTTCGTATTTCCTTTCAATTGATATGACAGTTCCAGTGTTTTGTATATTTCTTCTTGAATGAGTTATTATGAGAAGTAATAGGCTCAAAGGGTTAACTTGTGGCTACTTGTAGCCCTAAGAATCATGTGACATCCCAGGAGGTGATTTTGGGTCGTTACATTTTGCATGTTCGCTGATGATATCAAGGGTATCTGTGGGGCTCATGATCATACCTGGGGATTGTGGTTTCAAAGCACAATTGTAGTTCCCTCTTTATGATGATCCAAGTAAATGGAATCTGTGAGAAACTACACTATCCTAAGTAGCTAGGAATCCCTTATTATGCAACCAAATATTTGTGGAAGACTTTTGTTTTTTAGATAATATTAAGTTGAACAAAACAATGTAAATTTAATACAATAAATAAACTTTTCAAAAACTTCTTTGAATTGTCCTTCAGTTCCGTAAGACCTGGTCACGCATGTAGAAGAGCTACCTATTACATAATAGACTGATAATAGAATAAATAACACAAAGATTCCAACACTTGTTAGGAAGGAAGTGGTGAAGTTAGTTTGAATATCGTAATCAATCAAGTAAATGCAAAATAACTTGAATCCATTCTACACCCCAAAAAGGAATACAGAAGAGTAGGGTCAGTACAAACACATATACTGGTAGGCATCATCAGTCGACACGTGTTAGTTTGCATAATCATAAAATAGAATCAAAGAATAGAAATCATGACATCTTAAATTAAATACAATTTAATTAAGATTGTTATATCATTATAACACTTTTCCTATATAATTTACATTTACCAACTCTATTAACAATATTATATTCATTACTAGCATAGTCTAGCCTTATTAATTCCCATCATCTAGCACAATGCAACACTAAACCATCTCTATCACCTCTTTATTTGCATCACCTTTTCCATTATCCACATCTATATGATAAACCCAGTAATAATAGAAAACTAACACTAAAATCTCGGGTTAACAACCAAACTTTATCTTATAACATTAAAGAATAATAACTAGCTAATTTGGTAAGCAACAATTATGACAAGTATAAATGAAGCAAGTCAACAGACATATAGAAAGTAAGCGCAGAATTTCACTTTTCCATGCACATGTCACGCAACATCAAGGATACAATAAAGTAGGGAATAAAAGTAACTCATATCTTAATAACACACACTAGAGAACTCAAGTCTCATTAGCAAACATTACACATACTCTTGAAAAAGGATTAATTCAATTATTGAAACTTTGGGACCATTTATTTTGGATTATTCATTAGATTCATCACTTTGGATTAGTTCATTAGAAATTTCTTTATTGTTCTTATTATTATTATTATTATCACCATTATAGCTCGTGACATCCGATCCAATCACATATCAGAGTAATATCAAAATTTATCATCAGCTACATCGCTACTAACATTCTTTTTATAAGTAACAATTATGTCCTAAATCTCACAGTTAGAACACCATTAGCTCATTATCATCTTATTAACCATTCGATCATTCAAAATCAACACTAATTTGTACACACATGATATGGGACTTATTTCTACTCAACTAGTCATGACCTGCTAGGGATAATCTAAGTCTATGTACCACACCGGCATGGTATCTAATCCTCCATAAATAAGTAATATAAATATTTATAATCGTAGCATTGTGGTACCCGATCCTTAATAAATAAGTAATATAAATATTCATATCTGTTCAAATGTGGTACCCGATCCTCCATAACCATATTATATACATTTTATCAAATTCACATTATCTCTCAAGATGCAATACGATGTACTAAATTTATAAGTTTTCTTAAAACCATAATGAAATTCAATCAAGTTTGATTTTCAATATTGTTCATACAGGTGTCAACAATTCATATCAATCATCCAAAAATCATTTATGACATTAATTCAAGGAGCTATCATTATCAAACAAGCCTTTTATTGGCACAATACAACAAATCATCATAATCACCAATTGAGTCACTCATGGACATTCAATAGATAAGGTAAGTTTATCAATATAATAGAAATAATGTCATAAAATAAATAACAATTTGACACTCAAGCATTCAAGTCATCATCGGAGATTTCATTACTTATTAATTATTAAAATATCATTACCTCCTCAAATACTGCAACTTGTGTTCTAACATCACAACATATAACTAGCACATTCAAGCATATTATTATCACTGCCTCTTTCCACATAATACAATTTTCACAACAATTCAAGTCATTTATGCATTAAATATTACCATGCTTATTAATATTCGACCCTAACATAATTCTCCTCAACACACTATTTTATAATACATACAACTTAATACCATTATACGTCAACTAGGTTCATCACTAGAACAACTAAGAAACATCATGCCCACATAATTTATTTACAACAATCCTCTTTCGGGCACATAACAAAAAAATATCATAAATATCACTTAATAAATCAATAACATAGTTTTTGGGATTAAAGTAAAGTTCTTTTGTCTTTATGCACCTTCACTCTAGGCCCGCAGGCATAAACATGCTTTCTCCCATCAATTCTAAATAATGAAAATATAAAATTACATAGTTTTCTACTCATTAATCTAGCCTACCTGAATGCCAAGCTTTTGGAAGAAGCAAGCCGCAATAACAATGCTCTTTCCTTTTCTTCATACCTTGGAATAGTCAATCATCTAAAATCAAGCAATAATAAGAGTGATAAAATAATTACACTTCAAAGAAATAGCTTAGAGATTCAAACTCGCTTATTCTATCCTCAATTGAAGATCTATGTAATTCCCCAAAGTCAATTAGCTACTAACTAATTTTTTAGGCTTAACTGATCTCCATTAATGGAGGTTTTATGCTAAAAGTCTCATCTTTATTAAATTCAAGGTTCCTAACCCTCAAAATTCATAATCTACTTTACAAAATTCATGTTAGGAAATATAATTTATAATTAAAATCACATCTAGGTCATCTTAATAACACTCATAAGTTTTCACCAAAAAAAAACTACCATCAATGGTTTTCCTAAAGATTCTATGATGTCAAAGGATTTAAAGGGGAAGAAAATAATGGAAAAACTTAGATAAATGAAGGAATTTCACCTTCCACTTTGGGAAATCACCTCTATAGGGTTGGGGAGTGAGGTTTGGGGGTTTTATACCCAAAACACGGCTTAAACCGATTTAAATACTACTAGAATTTTCTGTGCAGCGAAATTCTCATTTCAGCCTAGACATTGATTAGTAAAATAATCATAACGTTTTACTCCAAATTAGGATTTACGAATGGCTTGTATCCTTGGAAAGAGGACTTATAGTTCTTTGATTTGGTGGGTATTGGTCCCCATAGATCCTTATATTCTAGGAGATATGGTCATGTTAATTTGGCCTTAATAGAAACCAATATTGAAACTATATCGGAAAGAAAGTTTTATACTTTGTGTTGGGATATTGTACGACCTTGATCCATACTTAAAGAACTTCCAAACTAAAGGTTTGATATCATTACTCATTAATAATTAAATTCATTGGGCTTCAATCTCTCTAGACACATCAAAAGACTTAAATCTTAGTCGAAAAGGTTGAGGTGACATAATAAATAAAATGATGACTATTTTGAACTCAAGTTAATATTGAGGTATGAAAAATAGGATTTTTCATGAATTCAACATGTATAATTTAATAATGACAAAATGCATTGTTACAACGGATATCAATTAACCATTCGTTCATCCCTGTATGGGAATTCGGTGGTAAAAAGCACATAGTTGGAATTAGGTAGACATTACTAACAAAATTGCCTATATTTCACCCTAGTCTCTTACTTGATATCCTTATCAAAAAACAAATTCTATACTAAATCATTCTATCAAATCTTTTCAAAATATGAAGATGTGAAGTTAGACGTTTATGCAGGAATCACTTATTATTCTTTCAACGGCCTAAGCCTCAAACTTGAGTTTTATGAGTAAAAGCAAGATAAAAATGGTTAAAAGATTCACCTTGAAGATGACAAACATCGAAAAGCACCTCTTTTTCATAACCAGAGTCTAGAACCCTGAATTCAATCTTTAAAAATGCTACAAGATGCTACATAAATCTACTATTCGAATTTCAACGTTAGACAAGTCACGCCTAATCCACCCAACACACAAGCTCTCGCAGCGACACCTCACTTAGTTTCTAGTCAAGACTACCCTAAGGAGAATCTACATCTTGATCATATGTAAGTTACCACACCATTTACAAGTAATATAACTTAGATACTCGTATGCACACAATTAAGATTACTAGATTTATAATATAAAGCCAGCTTCAATATCTCACAACCACTATCCTTTTTACCTCAAGATCACCCACGGTTTAAGATTAGTGTTTACTACTATACATAGGTGAAAACACAACCTCTCACTCATTATGCAAACTTAAAGTTATTAGCCATATAGATTCCATATAATTAGAGCCTAAAACACATTCTCCTCCACAACATTGATTATACTCATTTAATCATCATACCTTAATCACTCAACAAGCAATATCCACCAAGTATCTCCCAAGGAAAGATCAATCATGCCATTTAATAATTCATTTGTTCTCCCATTCGGGGTCATTCTTAATTATTCTATGGGTGTAACTAAGTCATTTGATTTTGTATTGCCATCATCATGGAGATTACTACCCTCTAAATATGTAATATATTAGCCAACTCAATGGAATATGTAAATGCATAATTTAGCTACTAGGTCACGTCAACAATAATTTATCTTCTCAAAATTTGCCCTAATGCACAAATCCAAAGCTAAAACTTATGCCTAGGCAATCACTAACTCAATATTTTTCACACGATATATACTTCACAGTCAAGCCAAACCACCATTATATCACTAACACCAATTTAAGATACAGAAAGTCATTCTTATTTCTACCTAATAATATTTTTATTAAGGTCTTCACTTAACACTTAAAAACCTCAATAGAAGTCCCTACACCACTAGCACATATGCAAACAAAATAAACCGACTATAGGTCATTAATAGTCTCATCACTAAAATTAGATCACAGACACGTTATTGATAAAATTCTGTAGGTATCAATAACCTTTACTATTTTTTGTCACTTTTATTCAAAACTCATTATTTTTTCATGCACTAAGAATTCATTCACATAAGGAACTTAAAGATAATGTCACATAACTAGTCCTCACATAGAACCATTATAATTTCAACAATAAAACTGTACGAAAATTCTAAAAATAGTCTCAACAACTGGACCACATAAGGATCTCCACATAATATCAAATAATCTAACCACACAAGGATTCATCCACAACATTATTAGCAAGAACCTCTCATTAAGGGAAACATATATCACCTTAGCCTTTTATTCATGTCTCTTTTTCACTATCTTTTCTTAACATTATGTTCTCATATCATTCTCTCCATTCTTATATCATCAATTTCATCAGTATAATAGTACCAAAAATAAGTAAGCGCCATAGAATTAATAGTTAACAACAATAAGAAATCGAATATTCCAATTACATTTATCAACAAATGAAACATAGTCAATAATCATTACTGAAATTCAAACAAAAATAATTCACAACAATGATAATAATCTAGCAGCCCAAGTTTAGCTAAATGTAAAACACAAGCAACCAAATAGTTTCACAACTTTCACAAGTCTTTACCTATTAACAATAACCTTTAGCACTTATTAACATATACACATTGAAATCTCCTAGATTTCTTTTCAAAATTACAAAGATACCAATCGAAATCAATTACATTTTAATTGAACTTTGTTGAGATACCAATTAGAATTATCTACACACCAATTCAATTTGGCCCAATAGTAAAAGAATAGGATGACAATATGGATAGAAGAAAAGAAAACAACTTCTACATGGATCATAGCCATCCAAAGATTGGGTGTGGCACCCTACACACTAATCTACAAAACTTTACTTTACATTGCTCTTGTACTTGTGGAACTGGTGAACCTAATGCTCTGATACCAACTATCACAACCCAAACAAATGGACCATGTGGGCACTTATGCAATCCGAAGTAGCTAGGAGAACCCTTATTAATAAACCAAAAAAATGTGAAAGACTTCTATTTTTAAGAGAATACTGAGTTAAATGTAAGAAAGTAAATTATATACCAATAAACAAACATTTTAGAATATTCTTACAATTATACTTCACTATCTCAAGATCTGGTCAGACTTGTACAGGAGCTACCTATTATAGAATAGGCTGACAATCAAATCAATATCACAAAGACTCCAACATTTATTAGAAAAAAAGTACAGAAAGTGTTGAATATCGTCATCTATCTAGTAAATGCAGAATAAACTACATCCATTCTACACTCCAAATGTCAAAGAGTAGGGTTAGTACAAACACTCGTACTCATAGGCATCATCAGCTAACCAATGTTAGTTTACATAATAATAAAATTGAATCAAAAAATAATCATGACACCTTAAATGAAATATAATTCAACTAAGGTTTTAATATCATTATGACATTTTTCCTATATAATGTACGATTCCCAACTCTATAAATGAGATTAAATCTACCACTAGCATAGTCTAGCCTCATTAATTTACAACATCCACTATAATTCAACATTAAACCATCATTATCACCCCTTTATTTGCATCACCTTTTCCATTATCCATATCTATAGGATCAACCTAATAATTATAGATAACTCACAAACTCTCATGCTAACAAGAAAGCACTTCTTATAACATTAAAGAATAATAAATGGTTAATCGGGTAAGAAACGATTACAACAAGTATAAATCAAATAAGTTGATCAACATATAAAAAATAAGTACAAGGCTACACTTTTCAAAGAATATGTCGCGCAATCTCAAGGATACAATCAAGTAGGGAATACAAGTCAACTCATCTCTTAGTAACACACACTAGAGAACTCAAGTCTTCTTAGAAAACCATACACTTACACTTGAAAATTAATTAATTTAATTATTGAAACTTTGGCATCATTTCATTGGAATTATTCAATGGACTCATCATTTTGGATCACTACATTATCAATTCCCTTATTATTATTATTATTGTCATCATCATGCTAGCTCGTGACTTTCGATCCGATCACGTCTTCGAGCAATCCAAAAATCTATCATCGACCACATTGCTACTACTAATCTTTTCATAAGTAAAAACTATTTCCTTATAAATCTTGTAATTAAAATACCATTAGATATTTATCAACTTATTAAACTATACGACCATTCAAAATCAACAGTAATTTATACATACATACTAAGATACTTATGTTTGCCAAACTAGTCATGACTAGTGGGGGACAATCTAAGTCCATGTACCGCACTAGAGTGGTACTCGATGTTCTATAAATAAGTAATATAAATATTCATATTTGTACCAATGTGGTACCCAATTCTCTATAAATAAATAATAACAATATTTATATTTGTACCTACATGGTATCCGATTGTCCATTATTATATTATAAATATTAAATTCACATTATCTCTCAAGATGCAATATGATGTACTAAATTTATAATTGCAGTTCGATCAAGTTTGACTTTTAATAATTGTTCATACATATGCCAACAATTCATGTTGATCATCCTCAAACTATTCATGACATTAATTTAACAAGAAATCATTAACAAATAAGCCTTCATTAGGCACAATCCAACAATTCATCATAACTAATAATTTTGCCTTTCATGCCTATTCAATAGATAAATTAACTTCATCAATATCATAGAAAGAATTTCAAAAAATAAATTGCAGTTTAATTCTTACCATATAAGTAACCATCAGAGCACTCATTAGTAATTAATTTTTAAAATATCACTACCTCTTCAAATACTACAACTGGGGTTCTAACATCACCACCTATAACTAGAACATTCAAGCATATTATTATCCTTACCTCTTTCCACATAATATAATTTTCACAATAATTCAAATCATCTATCCATTAAATATGACCATGTTCATCAATATTCGTCCTATCATAATTCTCCTCATTACATTATTGCATAATTCATACAACTTAATATCTGTAATACCCCACATGTTTCTAATCTTGTGATTCATACTTGAAGTACATGACTTATAATGAATATCCTAGTGATAGGATAGCTTATGATACATTAAGCATGTTCATATGAATCATTTAAGGTAATGCAAACTAAGTGTTTTTGAATCCATCAAGTTTTAGTGTTTGATTTTGCTAGGGTCATCTTTAAACGAGTATAAATCGATGTTAATGTGGTATTTTGGATGATTTAAACACATGAAATTGTATAGAATCGAATTAGCTTTTCAACGATACTAATTTTGCCTTAATCCAATACCCGAGCTAAAAGTTATGCCTATTTTCGTGAGAGATAGTAAGCATAGGCGATTGGTTAGGCACCGCCCAACGCATGCATGGGCGATTACTTGGGCACCACCTAAGTCAATTCCAGGTGTCAAAAATACTTTGTTTTGAGTTATTTTAAAGGTAATTAAGTCTTTAAATACTCCTTACACGTCCCTAAACATAACCCTATGAAATATATAGCTTCTAAACATATTATAACCCTATTTTCATCTCAAAGCTCATCATCCAAGAGCAATAAAAGAGAAATAAACTAGGGTTGCATAATTAAGCTTGAAGATCCGATTTCAAGGAAATTCCTCTATCAATCATCAAGAATTTTCCTTCTAAGGTATGCGTAGTGTTCATCTATGGATTTAATTCATTCATAGAGTTCAAGAATCAATCATTAAAATACAACAGCTTGGTTGATTGTGGTGATATGATCATACCCATGTTGCTGCCTTTTTGTTTTTTGCTTTTTCATTATAAAGTATGATTTCTATATTGTTAGGTGTTGATGATCATGTTGTTGATATTGGGTGATTCCCAAGATGGAATCTTTATATGTTTTTGTGAATGATATCATATTAGTTGGAAACATATAAATTTGGTTGTTCATAATGTGTAATTTGGTGATTTCACCTATGCTAAAGATGTGCATTTAAGGTGTTTGATAAAATGCCTAAGGAACTAGAAATCATGCAATATAGCTAAATTGTGACTAAGTGAAGGAATTATGGTATGTCCTTACGTTCCAATGACTTCTATGTTGTTAATGTGCCTTGTAAATGTTATTGGAATACCCATGAACTATTCTTATGAAATTATGCTATGTTTACTTGCAAATCCTACTTATGAACAAGATGTATGATAACCATGCAATCCACATGAACTTCCTTACTAATAGTATGTGTTGCCAATATGATTGTACAACAAACGTAATATTAAGATTGTGCAAGTACTTCTATGTGATATGAAATCCTGTCCATGCAATACATTGTTGATAACCATGCATAGTATGAGATCCCTACTTATGATATTATATATTATGGACTCTACTCTTATAATCAAGTCAGCCATGTGTGTCAGTTTCCTTCCATCGAGTCCTTAGGTTACTTGTACCCAAAAACTATAGTTGTGTGCCTAGATCCATGTCATGTTTCATGATATCCAAACACAAGCTATGATTCCATAAACTTCAGTCAGTCATGTGACTCAAGAAAACCTTATGATATTAGTCAGTTGTCAGATATTAGTAGCATTTCGCTAGTCAACAGAATTCAGTAAGATCAAGACATGCATAGTCAGTTATTCATGACCAGTCCCTCATATGGGAGTAGAGGTTAGCACCGAGTAAACCCAAAGATAGGAATTCTCTCGCCAGTTCAGGGTGTGATTCTAAGTAGCAATCCTTGTGTTCCAGAACTACATAGCCAGCTTAGGTTGAGACATCTTAACCCATCATCTTAGGGTTGATGAGGTAGCTTTACCCATTAGTTTAGGGTTCCCACCATTCTCATTGAGTACCCGTCAGATAAGGGTCACTCACATCTGTCCTTACCAGTGGTGCGGTATTAATACCCCTCCAGTTAGGGCAGAGATTGGATCCCAGCTTAGCTATAATGGCATACATGGGGTATGTCTATTAAACACTACCTCCCACAGTTTCAGTTACAATCTCAGTAAAAGAACTCAGAGCGTTCTTTAGATTTCAGTATATACAGGACTATCAGATATAGTCGTCCATGTTATCAGTTTTAGTATCAGTCTCAGTAAAAGAACTCAGGGCATTCTTCAGATTTCATTATATACAAAACTGTCAGATAAAGTCATCCATGTTATCAGTTTCAGTATCAGTCATAACAGTTATTAATAAACCATATATTAGCTTATAGGTTATGCTATCAAGTATTCATGGTCCTAGTTTCTATATATGTGTGTTTACACTCCCACATTCATATTAGTTAGTTAGTGTTATTCATGCATGAAACTCTTTATGTTCATCCTACCTTCCTCATATACTCAGTACTCCATTTGTACTGATGCATTTGCGCTATGGTGCTTTCTTTTCATGTTACACCATAGGTTCCGAAACCTGAGCTCCAGCCCAGCAGTAGCGGTAGCATTCCAGTTGAAGAGACACAGTGAGTCCTCATTGATTTGAGGATAATATGATTGGATTCATTTATTTATTTCTTTAGTTCAGTTTTATTGAGTTAGTTGGAGACATGTTTCTTCTACTCCATAATCAGACAGTTTAGAGACTTTCAGATTTATGTTCAAATTTACATTTAGAATGAGTTGTTTTGGGTATTTTTGCCCACATGATTGTAGTCAGTTAAAGCTTATGTCCTTACAGTTCCATGTATTTTGTATTATTATATCATGACTTGCAGTATACAGGTACAGATATCAGTCATGGGTTAGCTTGTGGTCCCTCGAGGTCATGAGCACCGTGTAGCATTTCGATTGAGCAAATTGGGGTGTTACAAACTTGCCATCAAAGCCTAAGGTTCAATAGAGTCCTAGGAAGTCTGAAAACTGCATCTAGTAGAGTCTTATACATGGGTGTGTTGAGTACCACATTTATGTGCGGGAGGCTATAAGATGTTTTAGGAATAGTCCCCTTTCTTCATTATTCATGTCATGATAGTGAGCATAATCACAAGTTAAAATCTCAGTATAATCCATTCTTCTTGTATTCCAGACCATGGCCCCAAAGAGAAGAAACCAACCAACTCCTCATCCCGAAGATCCTTTGGGCAAACATATTTCTCGTGCGGTGTTTAGAGTTGCATATGCCACACTTGCTCAGTTCATGGCTACACAGAATGAATGGCTGCCAGTTATTCCATCTAATTTGGTGGCCACTCCTAGAGCAGCTAGGGTTCGGGACTTCACCCAATTGAACCTTCCATCTTTTCATGGGTCTAAGTCTGATGAGGACCCTCAAGAGTTCATTGACCAAGTCCAGAAGGTCATTGACATCAGGGTTGTTACTTCTATTGAGAGTGCTAAGTTAGCCACCTACCAATTACAGGATGTTGCTTATGATTAGTACAAATAGTAGAAGCCTGAGAGCTTAGATGATACAGGCCCTATCGAGTGGGAAGAATTTTTCACGGCCTTCTTAAATAGATTCTTTCCCAAAGAACTGAGGAAAGCCAAAGTTCTTGAGTTCATCAACCTAAGGCAGGGGAATATGATGGTTAGGAAGTATTCTTTCAAATTTACTCTGCTAGCCAGGTATGCTCCTCTTGCGGTTGTAGACAATAGAGCTAAGATGAGCAAGTTCATGTCAGGGTCAACGATTGCATAGTAAATGAGTGTAGGTTTGCAATACTGATCAGTGATATGACCTTAGCCAGACTCATGACCTATGCCAAGAAATTAGAAGAGCAAAAGTTTAAGACTAGGGAGAGGCAGAATAAGAAAGCAAGGTCAGGTAATTTCAACTTTGCTTACCCCAAGTCAGATAAAGGAAACCATTCACAATTTCACTCCAAGTCAACCGTTCCAGCTCCTTCTTCTGCCAGCGCCCCAGTGCCGAAGTTCAGAGATGGCAATAGAGACAAAGCACCAGGCTCTAAATCTCAGGGCAGTGTTAACAGTGCCTGAACGAATCCTCTTTATTGGACTTGTGGTAAGAACCACAAGGGCATTTGCAGAGTCGGTAGTGATATATGTTTTGGTTGTGGCAAACCAGACCATAGCATTAGGGAGTGTCCGAAGTCAAGTCTTCAAGGTCAGCAAAATCATTCCACAACTCAGTCCAGTCGCCCAAATCAGCAAGACAGTGGGAAATACCCAAATAGACTCTATGCTCTTCAGTCCCAACAGGATCAGGAAAATTCTCCTGGTGTCGTTATTTCTACGTTATAGATTTTCCATGTTCATGTTTATGCTTTGCTAAACGTAGCAGTGTCTTTGTCTTTTGTTACTCCATGCATAGCATGCAATTTCGGAATCAGTCTCGAAGTCCTAGCAGAGCCCTTCTTAGTCTCTACCCTAGTGGATAAAACTATCATAGCCCGGCGGGTATATAGGAACTACTCAGTTATGATATCTCAGAAATCCACATCAGTAGATTTAGTAGAGTTAGAGATAACTGATTTTGATGTCATTCTCAGCATGGATTGGCTTTATTCCTATTATGGCACAATCGACTGCACGAATATGATAGTTCAATTTTAGTTCCTAAATGAGCCCATCCTAGAGTTGAAGGGTAGCATTTCAACATTCAGGGGTCAACTTATTTCCTACCTTCGGGCAAGGAAAATGATTTCTAAGGGGTGCGTGTATCATCTCGTGCATGTTAAAGATTCTAGTTCTGAATCTCCCAGCCTCAAAACAGTCTTTGTTGTTAATGAATACTCAGATGTCTTTCCCAAAGATCTTCCAAGCATTTCTCCCAAAAAGGAAATAGACTTTGGTATAGACCTTCTTCCGGATACTCAACCTATTTCTATTCCGCTATACAGAATGGCACCAGCAGAACTCAAGGAACTAAAAGATCAGTTGAAGGATCTTTTAGATAAGGGATTCACCAGACCCAGCGTTTCCCCATGGGGTGCGCCAGTATTATTCGTGCGTAAGAAAAATGGTTCTCTCAGGATGTGTATTGATTACCGTCAACTTAACAAGGTCACGGTCAAGAACAGCTATTATCTTCCCAGGATTGATGAACTATTCGACCAACTTTAGGGTGCCAGTTACTTCTCTAAGATAGACCTCAGATCAGGCTATCATCAGCTCAGAGTAAG